>NC_133897.1:119370551-119670551 GCF_964199755.1 Larus michahellis
CTAAAGTTTTTAGCACTCGGTGGTCACCCTCAGTCTTCTCCCTACTTTTCTGCACACCCATCTGTGTTCTCCCTACATCTCTAACAACTCTACGGTGTTTACCGCGTTCGCTCCTATTACACTTTTTGCTCAAATACTAGCGTCCCCCCCCCCGCTTTGGCTAATAGAAATGCATTTATATTGTCTTCTTCCCCCTTCTCTCTCTCCCTCCCTGCACCCTCCCCATCGCAGAGAGGCACAAAAAAACCAAGCGCTTGCATTTTTTTTTTTTTGACTAGTTCAGCATTTACTCTTTTGCCAAAGTGAGAAACGCTCTTTCCCTGAAGTTACCTTGTTTCAAGAAGCACACAGATACAACAAAAACAAGGCTGTATCCAGCCCTCTCAGACCAGTCGCATCAGTAGCTCCCCTTTATTTCCATTGCTGTGTCACGTAGGAAAGTTAAGCTGGAGCAGACAGTATACACTGACTTCTTAAAATATTTTTAGACTACGTCAGCTATCCTTTCTCACTCCCTCTGTGGAAGAAGCGTGCAACAGTTTAAGTTGGAACCAGGCAAAATGAAGTTACAGTTGAACGGGATGCGTAATGCCTTCACAAAGAGGACCTGTAACACGGGGTCTACTACATTTCACAGCTAGACCTGCACAAATAACAATCTGAGGGTTTCCAGGCCCTAATGGCATCTTGTTTCTGTGGGTCTATTCCTTAACGATAGAGCCATTCTTTAAGAAATTGTACTCCAGCTTCCAAACATATATATCTTGATTTTCTTTCCTGCTGCTGCCTGTGAATGCTCCAACACAGAAGACAGCTAAGTAGGAATTGTGTAAATATGATTATATGGTCTTTTTTATTTCTTTGTTTTTGAGAAGACTGAGTTAGAATAGTGGTAAAGGAAAACAACTGTCTTAAATTAATTACTGTCCTAATTTGAAAAATACCCTTCCTTTTCCCAGTAATTAATTTCAGTTCAAGAATTCAAAAAATCAGCTGCAGTGAAGTTTAATCTATCTCTGCAAATGCACAAGAATGGGAAAACATGCAGCTTTTTGTAGGCTTCTAGCAATGCACAGAAATGTGAGTATAAATTTCCAAATTAAAGAAGCCCGCGTATAAGAGAAGCAAAAAATCTTGAATTAAAACTCTCCATTTGTTACTGGTGCATGAGTTATATAGTATCAGATGTCACTCACTTTCGCTTGTTCCAGCCTAATAGCATATACAAATGGGAAATATTAGGTACCTAGTGAAAATGTTACGTGATGCATCTCAACAGCAATTTCATGATGGGAGTCTCTTTACAATGAATAAAATTATTTCTGTATTTATATTTTTCAAGTGTTCTAACAATACAAAATCTTGCTACAGTAGATTAAACAGAAAAATAACAGTTTATGAAATATGACCTCCAAAAAACTAATTGCAGAAGAAATATTCATTCCCAGTCCAATAAATCCTCAATTTTAAATGTCAGCTGCAAAACATAAATCCCTTTAATAGATTTCAAACTGTGGTGACAAAGTTATAATTGTAGGGTCCAGCCCACTCAAAATCAGTCCAATGCTCTCGCTTTGCATTAGCCAGTCTTCTGGTTATTTGTTTTTTTTGTTATTGTTGTTGTATTTTAATCTCATCTCCGATCTTTTAGGAATTTTCCATTGCATTCCTGAGCCTAGTTCTGGATTTACTTTTGGCTCAGATTGAATTGAATCTTTTTGCTATTCCTCAATAGATGTCTGAAGTGCAAAGTCTGCTTGATCATAACTTTCTGTGTGGTTTACTGCAGGGTAGCATGCACGTAAAGACCCTCAAGTCATGTGAAATAGGAGCCTTGACCTCAAGACACAATAAAGTTGGCTAGTTCGGTTGTAGCTCAAAAGGTCACTTTTTCTGGGACTGCCTCTGAGGGCTGTTTTAAACTAATTATTACCTTTGATTTTAACTTATCATTTTTGAAAGAAAGAGAGAAAGAGAAGAAAGAAAGAAAGAAAGAAAGAAAGAAAGAAAGAAAGAAAGAAAGAAAGAAAGAAAGAAAGAAAGAAAGAAAGAAAGAAAGAAAGAAAGAAAGAGAAAGAAAGAAAGAAAGAAAGAAAGAAAGAAAGAAAGAAAGAAAGAAAGAAAGAAAGAAAGAAAGAGAAAGAAAGAAAGAAAGAAAGAAAGAAAGAAAGAAAGAAAGAAAGAAAGAAAGAAAGAAAGAAAGAAAGGAAGGAAGGAAGAAAGAAAGAAAAAGAAAGAGAGAGAAAGAAAGAAAGAAAGCCACCCACCCCCCCCAGTTATTATATTTTCAACAGTTTGACTGGCATGTATTTAACATTATGGACATGTGAAAAGACAAGGTCCCTACCTGAAGAGCTTACAGTGTAAATTAGACAGAGAGCACTGTGAATAATAAAAGCAGACAGAGGAGAGATTTGTATAAGTATGTGGGAAGAGTGGGGAGGTGCATAGAGAAATATGCAGAGTTGAGCAATATTCTACCAATTGACACTAATTATGATGCTTTTCTTTCATGCTCTATTTTCATGTAAGTATGGTAATAGTTTTGTTTTTCTCTATTTTCTTGCTTGTCAGCAAGCTATACCATTGCAGAAGCTTGCCTTCTGATTTCTTTTGCTGTTCTAGATTCTAGTACTATAGGCAATATAAGTACATCTTTATTCTTCTGCTCAGCCGTAGCAAATAACACTGAAATCCCCCAAAATGTTATGTATACTTCCCTTGGCGGTTTTGCCACGGTGATCCACAGTGACTCGATGCTGAAAAGTATGATTCACTATTAATGGAAAGTATAAATGAACTTGAAATTCTGGGCTTCTGCCACTATCACCCCCTAACAAATCTCTGTCACATCTTCTGGTTATTTTGTAATGAAACAAACAAAAAAAAAAGAGTATTTGTGGTCAATTTCTTTTTGCTTGTGCTTAACTCCATTAGACAAACAAAAGATACAAAAAGAAAAAAGAGCCAAACAGCTTCTTCCCACTGTTCTTTAGCAAAAAGGATGCAATACTATACAGGCTTTATTCTTTTTAGGTGTTGAAAATGAGACGCTGTCAGAAATAGGAATATCAGAAAAGGTGATGGATCAACCCGACAAATTAAACTGCAATCAATCAGTAGGACCAGATGGTATTCATCCGAGAGCTCTGAAGGAACCGAGGACCAATGCAAGTGAGCTGCTAACAAAAATATGTAATTTATCATTAAAAACAGCTACTGTACCAGAGGACTGGAGAGTGGCCAAGGTTGTACCCATCTCTTAAAAAGGTGCTAATGATGATCCTGGGAATTATAAACCAGTAAGTCTTACTTTAGTACTAGGAAACTGTTTGGAGAATGGGTAAAAATAAAATGCTTAGGCACACAGATAGCAAGGAAAAGCTGCAATCCTTGTACCTACACTCTCTTAACACTCCTAGAACTACAGGAAAGAGTTAAGCAGTCCGTAAAGTAGAACCAGAAGATAAAATTTATTTAGTGTTTCCAAAAGCTTATGGTGGGGTGTCTCACAAGAAAAGCATAGCAGCTCCAGAATTAAAGTCCAGCGATGGTGTAAAACCAGGATAAAAGATGGAAAACAAGACCCAAAATGTCAGAACAATTAAAATTTTGACCCATAAAAATATTTTATAAACCATGGCAGATTACTGCAACTTCCTAATGAGCTGGTTATATTAGAGATGAATTAACTTACCTATAGTTGCAAAAGCATGCTGTGTCAGAACAAGGACTTCACTTCGTGAGCACCCAGGTTCCAGAGCTGCATTTAGAGGACTAGACAGCGTCCCTTCCTCTAGGTACTGCAGAAGAATCCGTGGTCAGTTGAAGCAGAGAAAGAGGTTAACTCTGAATTGCCCCTGGAATCAATAGTGGCAGTAAAGATGGTTTTGTTCAACTTATTCATTAGCAAGCTTGACAAAAAGCTGAAATAAAGATGGTAAAATTTGTTTCCCTACAACAATCACAGCCTGCTTTCTGGTATTTAAACCAAATGCCCATTGCTCTAAACAGGAAAAGTCATGGGAGTATTTTTGGCCATTTATTAAGTTAACTGAATTTAGGCAAAACTTAAAGAAATTCCAGAGCAAGCCAGTAAGCTAAGATAAAATGGTGTCATGATGGCATGTAAAATTAATCAATCAGACTAATGCCAAGAAGTATATGTTGGAAAATATTTTCAAGAACTAGTGGCTATTAATTAGCATGGGAAAATCTAGGCATCATTCACTGAAAAATGCTACCCAGCGTATTACAGGACCTTAGAAAACACACAAAAAGAGAGAAGACGCTCAGATACATTAAGAATAAGAAAGGTGGTTAAATACAAAATATTACTATGTGATTTCATGAGTAAAAGCTGCATTTCTGGACATTCTGTTGTATTTTAGTCTGTGGATTACAGGCAAGACACAGCAAACCAAGGAAACATACAGAGAAATGCAGTAAAAGTGATTAATGAAACAGGGGACAGGACCGAGTTAGACAGCAGATTTAAAAGAAGAGATAATTTAATTTAGAAACATGAAGAGGATGAGGAGTTTTAGGATCACATAAAATTTCAATTGATACAGAAGAACGCAGGTGCTCCTCTCTGTTCTCTTTCGTTTTACAAAAAATAAATGGGAAGCACATTTAAATGAATATATGGAGATGCTTTTTTTTCACCAGCATATGTAGTTAAATTGTGGGATTTATTATTGCTGCACAGGATTCAAGAAAACGGCTTTGGGGCAATTGCTCCAAAAAAAATAAAGCAAAAAAAAAAAGAAAAAAAAAGAAAAAAGGAGGGAATAAAAGATTAGAAAACAAAAACAAAAGCAAGTGAAAGGAGGAGGAATAACTCTTTGTCATGTCCTCCATGTCCTTCCCTGAGACTCTTGAGCTGCTCCTCCACACAAAGGGCACATGGCCAGTGATATGCAGGTTTGATGAAAGGGCATCTCAGGTTGCAAAGGAAGACCTGAGAACAAGCCCTCCTATGCAACACGGTTTCCCCTCTAAAACTATTGCTTTTTTCAGGCAGAAATACAAATAGCTGCTGCTGTAGGAGTCCCTAACTGCCAGTCTCAGTCCCCCTCTTGGTCTGGGCTAAGGGGCAGAATGAGGGAGGAGGGAAGAGCGGCCAAACTTGGAGCCCGACTCCCCTGCGAAGCTCAGGACTGCGCTGCTTGACGTCCTTTCCAGCCCTGCCAGCCTCTCCACAAGCATGCAAACTCTACTCCCCTGAGAGGGGAGAAAGCAGTGGGAACTCGATGTGATTCTCCTTGTGGAATTTCTCAGCACTTTTGCCTTCCTCGGGATTTTTCCCGAGAGATGAGAGTATTTAGCCCTTACTTAGCTTTACCAAAGTATTAGACATTTATTTTATTAAGTATAGCATCTGCAGCCAGACTAGCTGGAATAAAAATTATAAGGGCTATCAATCCTCATACTTCAGGGCATAAGCTGATCACCAGCTGGGGTCGAAAAGAAATTTCCCTCTGTGGTATAGTACTGCAATTAGGTGCGTTGGGGGGGGTTATGCCTTCCTCGGCAGCCTCAGGCATTGGCCAGTATGAGAGGCAGAGCGATACCAGACTAGATGGACCACTGGTCTGCTCCAATATGGCAATTCCTTTGTTCTTAGGGCTGAATGTTTCTGCTGCCGAGCCGCCCTACTTTGTCATAATGTCAAAATCCAGCATTAATTATAATTTTGAAAATGAAGGAATATTCATGAATTATTATGTTGGCAATAACGGCGTGTAATACAATACAGACAAAAACAGTGTCTGCTGCAGAGTAAAAGGAAGTTGACGGCTTCGAGCGCAAGGCAGTTTCTGTTTCCAGTTACCCTCCAGAACTCCTTGCACCCGAGAGTCAACACCTTTGAGAATAATAAAGTAATTACAATTTTATTTTATACTATTCTGACAACAAATTTGATTCAATAGTGTCTGCACAGTTCAGACAAAGCAAAACACTCCAACAGTTTGACTGTGCGATGCTGATATTTTTTATGAGCTCAAATTTAATCCTCAAAATGGCATGATGGTCTTGCTGAACGTATTTTAAATAAAATTTCCTTCTGTAGTACTCTGGTTCTATCAGCATTTTGACAGAACTAAAAAAAAAAAAAATAAAAAAAATTCCAGTAGCTGCTTTATTCCTGTCATGTTCTTTTTCTAAAGCAACTCTCGGAGATGATTGCAAGAGTACATTAAAGGCATGCATTTTCGAAGTTAGTCAGTTGTCAAAGTGATTCTGAGGGTTGACAATCACATTTAAGACAAATATAGAAATCTGAAAGAAATGCTTACAAGCAATTCCATATTCTGGGCAATGATTTAGTTTGGAAATGTATCCAGTTCAAGGGTTAAATGAAAGCAAAAGCAATCACTTCAACCATGTTTTTGAAGAAAATAAAACAGCTTGATGTAAGCTAAATGAAGGGGGTCTGTGACTTAAAAGGAATGGACAGATAGAGAAAAAGGTCAGAAGATTAAATTTTCCCTAAGGGAAAAGTCATTCTTTGGAATCATTAACCTCCTTCTAGGTCACTACTGAAAAAAACAGCAGGAAATCCTACTGCTCCTAGAAAGATGGGTGCATCGTATACCGCCCACTGACCTAGCAACTCTATGGCAAACATAATTGTGCTTACAAATTCTCCTCCAGGCGTGCTTGGTTTTACTATGCCCATTTTAAAGCAATATGATCTTTTAGCTGAACTCTGAAGTGTATCCATAAAGACAATATTCTAGGGGCTTGGGATGTTAAAAAGAAGAATCACTTGCTTAAATGTCTTTTAACAGAGAGAAATCTAGAAGCGGGGTTTGTGAATTTAAAACTTGGTCAGTAGTAAGTGTTATCCATTAGCCATTTCTCTTTAGGACTGAAATTAATCATCATCATCATCATTGTTTCAGTGCATTGTAGCGGCTTTTTACAACCTAAAACATATTGTCAGGATGCCAGGATCAACTGTATGTTTCAAAGTATCTTTTTGTCTCAAAGAACCGCATCACAATGTGTTTTCCAGGTTTTATTGTAAGCTAATTCTGTTCTCTCCTAGAGAAGCCAGAGAGTAAATATTACACCAAAGAGGAGGTGGGTCCTCATATAAGGAATACAATCTTCCTTAAAGCCTTTGGAGAACATTCTGTAGTGTTTATCAGACTATATTCAGATGAACAGTCTTACCAGTATTGATGGAAATGAATATTTTGTCATGATCAAGCCCCCAAAAATGTGAGGGAAACTGCCTCCAGTCAATTTGGACCACATGATACCATGCCGAAGAACTCACATCTTCATCGAAATGTCACCGCTTTTTCTTCCCCTCTTGCAACAGAAATAAAACTCTCAATCAACATAAATGTGAATTCATATTTGCTTTTGATAGAGGCCCCAATCCAGCAAGGGTTGGCAAGGCAGTTGGATTCCTGTAGATCTGCAAAGCCCCTTGTCTACTTGGAGACTGCAGACGAAGCCTGCATCCTGCTGCAGAATCAAGGACTTAATCTTAAGAATTTATATTACCGGAAAACATTCTGGCAACTGTCTTAAAATCTTCTGTCTCTGGTCCGCAAAATTTCAAAAAAGACATACTTTTAAAAAATTTTTTTTAAATTAAATTTTTTAATTTTAATGTAGGAATAAGACTTCAACAACTTAAAAGGATGTTACACGGTAAAAAACCATGAAAATCTTGGGTCATCTATTAAGATGTCTGAAATCTCAGGCCCTCTGAATGAACATTGAACAATAGTTTTTCTTAATTCGATGTTGTCTCTTTCCATTATTTTTACACATATGAAATTGAAAAAAGAAAAACCCACAGAAATTACCGCAATCAATTTACTGCCCTGGAAGAAGAAGGTGCTTTGATTAGCTTTAATTTCTGAAATTGTGCATTTCGCAAAAAGCCACTTTTCACATGTAAGCAAGATCTTTCAAGATTTCAGAAGACAATGACATGACCCCTAGAGAATAAAGGCATTGAAAGAAGTAGCTAAGAGAAAGACAAATAAAGCATAGTTTGTGGAAATTAGCACCCTTTAGAAAGCCTACATGAGGACAGAATCACATGGAGTTCACATTCTTCAAGGAATCATAATTTTTACTCATGTTCGCACAGTGACTGAATAGCCAAAGAGCAAGAATCTCTTCCTAAATATTAGCAGCCCAATTACCTAATGTGAACAGGGTACATGGGTAGCAATTTCCTGATATGAGTATGGCAAGAAAGAGAATCATATGCCTCACTTGTTTTCTAGCCAAAATGCGTTTCTGAGGCAGGAAATCAAAAACACATCACAAACCTTGCAAGTAGACTACACACGTTCACTTTGCCGGTATTAGCAACAGTCAAGAGGCTGTCAGACTCCGGGAGTCACAGCTACCCAAAGCAGCGCTTCCCTGGTACCTCCTCCCAGAAAGTGTGGTTTTGGATCACGCTTTGCTAGGAAATAGTGAGGAAATATTATGGCGTCTTTGCAACTGCTTAGAGAACTCCCCAAATTCAGTGCAAACGGCGCTCTGAAACAAAGCGACCAAGGAATGTTGCAGCAGAGCCCTCAGCTGAGCAGCAAGATGCAAGATTTATTATGACACAGTGCAGGGGATATCTGAAAGGGAAGCCAAAGCATTAACGTGCCTTTTCCTCCTTATTTTCCCCCATCTTCTTTTTTTTTCTTTGTAACTCATATATACATATATGTATATAATTGTTTCTTTTCTCAAGTGAAATGGCATCTAAAATGATCAAAAATTTTAGGAGGTGAGGGTTTCCTAAGATCTTTTCTACTTGCTTTTCCTGTGTTCCAGTGTTCTCTACCCACAGGACTCTGAAATGCTGAAATTTCAGCAGTTCATATGTCTGCCTGCCCACCTCTTTTATTAAAGGGTTGTGTTTCTTTTCTGTCAACACCTATTCTTTAGCACACATCTCTGCTATCATTCAGGAAAATGCTGGCATAGCCTTTTTTTCTTCTTCTTCTTTTAAAGTCGTTTCTATAGCTGGGCTTTTCCTTTAAGTCCCCTTAATTTCTGTCATCGGTTTCAACCCCGAAGTTCTCACTTTTGCAAGACAATGAGCTATTTTCACACATGTAAAACGCTCTGTAAAGTGGAATCACAGATGTCACATTTACATGTTTATGTTTTCTGTTTCTTTTTTTTTTTTCAGTCTGTCGCTCGGTTCAGCTCTCCAAGTCCAAGGTGTTCCAGCAGAGCTGAGAGTCTCCCTCAGTTCTTCTGCCCAGACCTCTAGCTTTACAAAATAAGCAGGTATATCGAAATACGTGGCAGCTTCGGTTCCAAGGATAAAAGCAACCGCTGTAAAATACAACAATGACCCCGTGCACAAACACTCACAGCCTTTTACACACGTGACCCGTAAACCAGCACAGTTAATTTTCCATACGGTCTTGTCCCTTTCTATATGGAAAAGGAAAAAAAGGAAAAAAAAGAAAAAAGAAGAAAAAAAAAAAAGGCTGTGAAAGGTGAGTTTTGAGGAAGAAATCCCTCTGAGGCTCCTCTTGCTGAGATTCCCTGCCAGGATTGCAGGGGGCAAGAGAAGACCTGCTTTTGGCTCAGTGCGGTAGAGGCCGTGGGATCTGCCCCCAAATCTGGCAGCTCAGTGGGATGCCATGACCCCTCACCCTGGTGCCTAGGCAGCTCGGCCCCATTGTTCCCAGGGGCTGGAGAAGCCAGGAGAGGGGGGGAGCATCACTGCAACTTTTGCGGCTCTGGGAAAAGAGATCACCTCTACGTGAGGATTTGGAAGACGTGAGCTGGCCCATATTCATTGACAATATTCAAGATTCCTGGGGTGCTCAGGTAATATAAAAAAGAGCTGTGTGAGTAAAAGGGTGCACTCACTGGAAGTTGCACGTGCAAATATTATTTGCCTCCTCCAAGCATTCTTGCCTGTATGTACACGAGCTCATGGTATTCTTTCTTCAGCTCAGGGAAGCGGAGAGCCCAGGAGTGAATCACTCCACCTTGAGCTCCAGTTACTTGCCCCACGCTAACCTGCAGCTACCCTCTTCTCAGATTTTTCGAAGGCTTCTAATATGGCCAGATTGGGGTCTTTTTTCACAGGAACAAAAAAAGGCTCATTGCTGTCACCAAAAGTGACACCGTCCCCATATGTCTCCCTCCCCCTCCTGCACATCCAATTATCAAGTCTCTTTTCAAAAGTATGAGATCTCTAGAGCTTCTCAATGAAGGGTTTGTAATAATTCTTTTAACATGGCAAAACACCACATTATTCCCTAAACATTAATGTTGCATGAATGCGAGACTTCTTTTCCCCATGAAATTTCCTTTTTGATTTTACAAAACAGAAAGTGCAATTTAAAACAATGCTAATGGGGCGCCTATATTCCATAATCTAAAATTATTTGGTGTGGTGCCAATAACGAGCTTGCTAAAATGCTTGTCTGAGGAACCCACCTGACCTTTAACAAGGGCATTTGAGCCCTTTCTTTCATGACAGTGTCCTTCTGAGTGCCCAGTAAAATATATCACATCATATTTGGCCACTTGTGTGCTGAAAGACCAGAGCTCCATATTTCAGACCAGAGCTCCATTCATACAAAATACCACTCAGACATTTGGCACTAGCTAAATTCCTACCAATTAAAACGATTACATCCTACCCACGGCGTCTTTCAGTTGCTTTGGGACAGGGACCTTTCTGTCTTCTGTGGTGCTCCATTCAAGCACAAACCTCTCAACTCTTGAACAACCTGAGGTGCTAGAATATTTGCTGGAGGAGAGAGCTGCGGTACCTTCAGGAATGTGGATACAGAAAAGACAGAGAAGCTGTAGAGTTTCTCGTACTTTTGCATCCTCTTGGGAATGTGAAGTTGAGGGGTGGCTGCTTGAAGGCTGCCCAGCAAAACAGATAGCCAAGGGAGGATTTTCTGAGGAAAGGCGACATGGATATGCACAGTCAACTACAATCACAATACATGACCTGAGGAACTATATTCTTTCTTATCAAAACGAGCATTGCACTGCTTCTGTCTTTGGAGTTAATATTTAAAGACCAGAGCTGTAGTACACTCCAAGACACTTTCTTATTTCCTTTCATGGGGTCACTTTACTATATTTTCTTGTTTATATAAGTTGTAAATTATGTATCTGATACATTCACCTTGAAAACCGACTTTTTAACTAGTTCATGTCATTATTCAATCCTAGCACTGCATTCCACATTGACATCTCATAAAAACACCTCCGTGCCCAGTTTTCTGCTTGGGTGTCATCACTCAGTGACCATGAAAGCATGAAACCAGATACTGTTGCAGCAGGTCAGTGTAACTACAACTTGGCTAAACAAAAATAAAATTGCTTTTCATGCTTATTGATCTTGATTTTTTTGGCCATTTTTATGCTTCATCGTCTATAAGCTCGGTAAGGATGTGTTTTCTAAAAGGAACTGAAGTTTCTCTTCTCAGTGGATTAGACATTTCACATTGTAGCAGCTCCCACTAACGTTTCCATTCCCCCCCCACTAAAAGCAGCCCTTTCCAATGACTTAAAAAAAAAAGGTTGATCTTTAAGTAATACATATGATATTAGTTTTTCCGTTTTAAAATAATCACATTATTGCAGACATTTTAATAGCTGTAGAGGTTGCTATGTATTAACATGATTCATGGTCCTTGACAGCAGTGTCTCTGAAAATCCCACAGGAATGCAAAATACAAAACTCCACACACGTTCAAATTTTACTGCCTGCAGCTAAAAGAGGGGAAAAAAAAACTTAAAACTGTTGAAACCCTTCAACTTTAAAAGCATTAATAGATGGTCCCAGGGGATTAAATCTAAATCTTAATGTGTAAAAATCAAGTTAATAACCACAGAGATTAATATGGTTGCATTTGATTATTGTGATAATGCAAACAATTAGTACTGCTAAAGTGAGATATATTAGCCTCCTACTTGCCCCACACACATCTGCAAAGCATTGGAAATAAATGGAAATAAAACATTTTGCTCTGAAAGGTTTTTCTTTTTTCTTTTTGCCTTTGTCTTATTTTCTCTGTAGCTGACTCATTTTTAAATTATAATTGTTAACATTTTATTATTAAGCCTCTCTTTTTATAAGACTCTCATAAAATTGGTTGCCATAACCCTCCATTCCATATTGTCAGCAAATTATGCATTCTTTGCCAATACCAGTAAATAAATAAATCTTCTAGATAAATGGCATGGCTTTTTTTTTTTTTTCTCTTTTAAGGACAAAAATGCCATACAAATGTATTAACCTGAGAAAAATAAGAACTTCTTCCTAGTCCACTGTGAGTCAGTTGGTTTAATCCAGAATGCCCTGGGAACAGAACCAGGCATCTAATCCAATCTATATTATAGGCGGAGTTGGAAGTGCCACCTATACTTAATGCTTGACACTTCCCATTATAAAACCCTTTTTTCAGTTGCGTATAACCGTGCCAGACTTTAAGTGTTCAACTAAAATTCCCCATGCTGGATGTCTGCCTTACTTTGATTTATTTGTTGTTCTAAAATTTTAGTAAAAATAGTTCAGCAATTTCCAAGAACAAGATTATAGAAAATATATTCTTTTGCCCACATAAAAAAAAAGTCTTTGCAACCGTTTAATCGATTAACTCCAAAATATCCATCCCTTGGAGCACTGACATTCTATTTGGCATAGAAAAGGACCTACCCTGATGTCAAGAATGTGAAAACAGACCAACTTTGGCCAAATCCTTAGCCTTTGCTCAAGTTCAGTAGATACTTCTCAGGAATTTGGCAGTGATGTCCTCCAAAGGCTCTGTCTGTACCAAGCACACACCAGACGCCGGGCTGCAGGCTCCGGGCAAAACTTGCCCTACTATTGCTGCTCCCAAATGCTGTGGTTGCACATGTTCAGGCACGGGATGCGGGACTGCAGGAGAGTGGAGATTAGATGTCAACAATTTGAGAGTGTGGAAGAAAGACTGTCATCCTGGCTTGGTGAGAAGCACATGTGTGGAAGGACAAGGGGCTTGGGGAAAGGGGTCCAGGGGAGCAGCTTTGTGACTTACTGCCTCATGGGATTGGAGAAGGACTGAAGCCAGGATGAGGAGCAAAGGAATGAGAAACAGGGACTGGAACTGAGGGGGGCAAAAAGTGGGCTGCAGGTGAGAAATCCAGTGAGAAAAACTTGAACAGGGTGGTCGTGCAGGGAAGGGGGACTGGGATTCCCTGTCACAGGACTGGAGAAGGTGGGAAGATTGGAAAGTGAGAGAAGAGGCCACTGGCTGCTTGTCTCCAGGGCCTGGGACAGACTCCATGAAACCATCGACAAAGCCAGTCTCTCATTCCCCCCAAGCGCTGGTGTGCCTACAGGATAGCATTAGCTGCCTTCTCCTAGCTTGAGTGGCTGAGGTCAGTGCTGCGAGTCTAAACATTTTGGTCCTGCTGCTGAGCCACCATGATGGCACTTCTGTGGGGTTTTCAGATTGCCTTTTTAGAGAAAGATATAGTATAGTACACACAGAGAAAGTTTTAAAAGTCTGGTAACACATGATAAAGCTTTCAAAGGGTAGGAACAATTAAAATTATTTATGCAGCCCTAATTTGCCCTCCCTTTGTTGTTTATCTTCAGTATGGTGTGGTTGGACTTGTCTGATGATAAGTTAGGAAAAGTAGCAGAGAAAGACTAGCGCATGATGTGTTGCAAGCCTGGAGGACTGGGAAGAAGTACGCAGGAAGAGAAAGAAGGACTTCTTAGTTGATGTATTTGAATGTTGTCCTACGTGGAGGGGTCTGTCCTTGCTTCTTCCTCACCTGCGATGCTGTGGGAAGACCAAGACCAGGCTGTTCATTTAGGATCAGTTCCTATTTTTTGAGTGCATTTGACTTGACACTTCAGCAGTCTGCCTTCCCCAGTGCCACTCACGACTACACCTGAGCTGTGCACTGACGAGATATGTGGCTGTGCAATGCCGAGCGCTCTGACAAGCCGGGGTGTAGTGACTTTCCTCAGCGATCTATAATTAGTGTGAATGCTGGCCTTAGTTAAAATCTTGTTGCCTCAGTTCCCCATTTGAAAAATGGGAATAACACCAACCTACCTCTCACATGAGTGTTGTGAAAATGAATGAATTACTATTTATGAAGTACTGTAATGATGAGTGCCCATGAGGAACAGCCCATGAGGAAATTAATTATTCTATCTTCGGAACAGGGTTTGAATAGTGAGCAGTAAATAGGATGTAGGGCCATTACACTGAATAATGAGAATGAAGCAGATGAATAACATCCACTCTGTGCAGTGAATGAGGCAAGGGCTTGATGAAGAAAACAGTAGGAAATCATGTGGTTAAAGACCATATCAAGGTGTACGGTAGGAGAAGGTAACTCTGACATACACTAGCGCTGGAGTGATTGGGTCCATGTCACAGACACCCCAAACCCTTCCCAGTTCAGACGACGCAGACGTGCCATACAGCCTCACATCCCTGGTGATCTCACCTTCTTTCTCCGACAGCTCCTAACCCAGTTTCTGAGTCCAGCCAGCCCCAGTCTCCTCCCATCTGACTCATAGCTCTAGTTTCCTTGCTTGGCCAGGCCCTGACTCAAAAAGCCTTCAGCTTCCCTCCCTTCGTCCACGGCCATTAACCCCAGTTCCTACAAAAACAGGAAAAAGCACATTCCTAACATCAAGACACCTTCCTCTACCAAAATCCTAGCACAGCTCAAAAGCAGAGGGATAGCAGAACTCCAAAAAAGAGACGAGGGATAATCAGAAAAGATCACAAATATGCACAAATATGCAAATATACATACATTTTCTAGCCTCATCAGCAGCTATAACTTTACACTGTCATCAGAAATTTCCCAAAATTTATTCAATATGATTTCAGCCCAGTATTTATCTGGAATGATATAGGTTGGAAATTACAACTGAAAATAGGATTTTCCCCTAAAATATATCAGCAACCACAATCGCAAGAGCTGGCAGTCCCTATCTTTCTTGCATAACATTATTAATATCGAGGTGTGTAAGAAACGGAATTCAAATGCTAGTTTCTTGGGCTCTGTAGCTGGAGGACAAATATATCTATACAGTACACTATTTTTTTCATAAAATTACCTCAGAAGTAAGAAGCAGTCAAAACCAAATCTGAATGTAGCTCATCCTAATTCCAGGTATGCCAAACTTTAAAGAAATCAATGAAAAAAATCTATGAATGCCTTTTAGCTAGCAAGCTCAGGTTTGAAAATAACGTGTTTTTAGATCAGTTCCCCATTTATTTCATTACCTTTTAAGCCATATGTCTCTCGAGATAATTTATGCCAAGGGATAAGCCAGCATTTCTCATTTTAGGTGCTGAGTTTATAGCTCATTTCTGACTGAGATTCTCTCTGAAATTCAAGATCTTATAAAGGCTAAGTTTGTCAACTTTGGAATTGGCTGCAAAGGATTAGCGACTATTTTGTATCATTGATATTGATGGCGCTTTTGTGCTCAGTGAGAGAAGGTAACTCAAGAGAAAAGAGAAACATTTAGGAAGGAATGTCTCTTCATGCTATGCAAGCCATTTGGTGAAAGGGAAGGCAAAACCCCAAGCTTTTGGCCAACGCTGGCTGTTTGGGAGAGCCACCAGACCACTGTTTGGAAGAGCCACCAGACCGGCAGCTGCCTCCTGGCTGTTGAGAGTAATATGCGTAGTTGATGCCCTGTTCAGATGAATATGCGTAGTTGATGCCAATGCGACCTTTTATGCAAGATAGTTGAAAGGTAAGACATGAGCCAAGGAGCAGAAAAAGAAAAGGGAAAGAGACCTGGCTTCATCTCTCCAAATAATTATTCCTGCCTTGTCAAAGAAATAAGCAGAAGGAAGGAAAACAGCAAACCAAGCTGAGGCTCTTTTGTTTTTCCACCTTGACAAGGATGGCACCAGGAAGAATGAATATCAACCAGCAGCAACTGTTGCAGCTCACGTAGAGGAGTGGAGTAGCTATGCAGTCAGGAGCAAACATCAGAGGATCTTTAATGTTGTGACATTCTGTTTTCCGGTTGTGCATTGCAAAACCAATAATGTTATGTGGCACACATGGAGTTCATGTAACTAGTATCACACAAGCAGTGTGTGATACTTCAGCTGCAACAGGGTAAATTTAGACTGGACATTAGGAGAAAATTCTTCACAGAAAGAGTGGTCAGACACTGGAATAGGCTGCCCAGGGAGGTGGCGGAGTCACCATCCCTGGATGTGTTTAAGAGTCATTTAGGTGCAGTGTTAGGGGATCTCGTGTAGGGGAGAACTTTGTAGACCGGTGTTGATGGTTGGACTCGGTGATCCCAAGGGTCTTTTCCAACCTAAATGATTCTATGATTCTATAATGGGGGTGTTAGTAGCTGAAGTGCAAACCCATGAAACCTGGTGATCAGTTCTTCCACAGATAACCCAGAGATAACCCTGAGATAACCCAGAGAGGAACCACTACCCGACTTTTACATAGAACCATAGGTTTGAGTTGGAAGGGACCTTTAAAGGTCACCTAGTCCAGCCCCTCCTGCAATGAGCAGGGACATCTTCAACTATATCAGGTTACTCAGAGCAACGTTGCTCCAGCCCCATCCAAACCCTAACCTTGAATGTTTCCAGGGACAGGACATCTACCACCTCTTTGGGTGACGCGCCAGTGTTTCACCACCCTCATTGTAAAAAATGTCTTCCTTTTATCTAGTGTAAAACTACCCTCTTTTAGTTTAAAACCACTACCCCTTTTCTTATTGCAACAGGCCCTGATAAAAAGTTTGTCCCTATATTTCCTGTAGGCCCCCTTTAAGTACTGAAAGCCCACAGTAAGATCTCCCCGGAGCCTTCTCTTCTCCAGGCTGAACAACGCCATCTGTCTCAGCCTGTCCTCACAGGAGAGGTGCTCCAGTCCTCTGATCAGTTTTGTCTCCCTCCTCTGGACCCACTCCAACAGGTCCATGTCCTTCCTGTGCTGAGGGCTCCAGAGCTGGACACAGTACTCCAGGTGGGGTCTCACCGGAGCGGAGCAGAGGGGCAGAATCACCTCCCTCGACCTGCTGGCCACACTTCTTTTGATGCATCCGAGGATACAGTTGGCTTTCTGGTTTGCGAGCCCACATTGTAGGCTCATGTCCAGCTTTTTAACCACCAGTACCCCCAACTCATGCTAGCCAACACCTAGTACAAGTGAGGTGGCATGGTCTGTCCCATGAAGTATGTTTAGTCCTCTACCCTTGTGAATAAATGACACTAATGATTTGCCAGACCCATCTCCATTTCATACCTTTCAGTCTTATAACACTGTCCCAGCTGGTTACTCCATACCTTGTAGCATTCAGGCAGCATGATCTTCATGTTTGTCTTTGAATCTGTGATGCTTGCTGCCCTGCTGGTCAGTGCTTTATCACCGTGGTGAAGGTCCATGTAGTCCTAAACACAGAAGGCAGAAGGGAAGATACCCATCAGAGGCTTAACTGACTTATTGCTAATGATGGGGCAAGCCTGTTCTAAGAAATTAATCATCTCATGTATTTTTGCAGCATCTCTTGGACTGATCTGCCCAGGAATCATTATTACCGGGACAGACTCTACACACAGAGTTTGTGGATGTTCTCCATGCTTGCTGACCTGTGCTGTGACATATCCTGTCATAATCCAGTATAGAACAAAGACCACTTTATGACAATCATTTAACTGACTCAGCACCTGAAATGTGTGGGCAAGGGCACAGAAGGAAGATAGTTCATCACCAGGGAATCCTGACAGGGTGAAAGCCCAGGACTCCTTTGCATCCAGGGTGCATGACCTTGGCTTCATCTAACCCAGCCAATTCACCAGTCTATCCATCTACATGTACTATTTACTTGTTCCAGTGCAGCAGTGCGTTGTTTGATGTAACTGCTGCCAGTCCCTATTTCATCCCAGCTAAACTCTCATTCTGCTTCCCACGCTGCACTGATGGCTGAGGCAGCAGGTTAGGCTTCTTGGAAATGGAAAACAACCTAAAACAGCCATAAAGTGTGCCCTGGCAGCTGATACAAATTGTCTGTTAGCCATTAGGAATGGGGCAGAACTGTTATCACTGGGTTTTGATTTTGGTTGCTTTTTTCTTCTCTATCCCCTCCATTGTTCAAAGATTTAAGGAGTGGGGACCACCATTCTTTTTACACTAAGCTGCCAGGTTTCTAGTGTGCCCATGGATGCTTTCCTGTAGCCTCCAGATATTTGTAGGAGCAAACTGAGCTTGGCTGGGTCACACCAGGGGTAAGAGGGAAATAAGGCAGCCTGGTGAATGGGTGGCTGAGGTGGGGCCTGGAGCAGCAGGTAGTGCTCTAAGCTGCCACAGGTGAGCACCAGGGCAAGAGAGCTGCAGATTCACTGAGGTCTCTGCTGAGCGGGGTCCTAGGTCCTCAGTGGATAGGGGTAGGTGGGACAGGGTGAAGGCAGGGAGCGCAAGGGTATGTGTTGTGAAACTGGAGCCTGGGAGGTGCGAGGTAACACCAGAGGAGGAGATGAGGGGATGGTCAGGTGAAGTCAGTGATGGAGATGGTGAGTAGTAGTGTAGCCAATGGGCAGCGGCTGCAGAAGAGGTGTTCTCTCACCTTATTGCGGCTCTGTGGTGCCTGTGAGCCAGTGATGGGCATAAAAGCAGAATGGCACCTCCCCTCAGTAGCCAGCAAGGTCTCCGGGAGCAATGCCTTATTGCTGCACCATGGGTGCCTGAAATCTCTTTGAGCTGTGGGTGGAGGCCACAGGAAGAGGCTGGGCTCCATGTCTGAGTACCCTGTGAGATGAGCAAGGCTTGGTATACCTTGTATTGGTATGCGGAGAATTTGACACTTCTCTTTCATAAGCACTCAGGAAGAGAGACGCCTGGATAACCTGGAAACCTCCTGTCTTTGCAGGAGAGAGCAGGGACTATGAAAGAGGAGGTTTTCTCCCCAGCTGGCAAAGAGGAGGAAAACCCTTGGTGCAGAACCAGCCGGGTTCTGAGCAGGTTCCCTGCCAGAAACCAGGCATTAGGGATTTTGCACTTGGGAATTATGTCGGTGTCTGTGTATTTAGTCAGATTTTCCTGTAATAAAACTACATTTTAGGCACTCTGATTCTGATAACATGGGAAATGGCACATTATTTATGTTTCCAGATCTGTTTTTCCTTGTTCTGAAGCATCTGTTTCCCCAATATTTTTCATGAACAAATCTCCTTCTTTTTGTCTTTCAGCACTTTTTTTTTTTTCCTTTTTCGTCATTTTTAACCACTGTTTCCAGTACCCTTCTCCCTGGGCTATGCCCAGCCACAGTGGCCTGGGTTTGTAATTATGGCAAAAGCTTGTCTCATGACTAGGCGATGACTGGAGATAATTCCCCAGAAGAAACACCTACAGATGAATGCCATTTCTGCTCTTTTCCTCTCCTTTTGCTTGGATTTGTCAGGCTGCTGCTCATCCAGTGCTTATTATGCTGCTGCTCATCCATTGCCATTTTTAACCCTTCAGCTATATCTTTTCTTTTGAACAGAGATAATTCCAGATATTTGCATTTACAGTATGAAGACATTTCCATATTTACGATAGTACTCCATAAGGTCCTAATGTGACTATAATTCACAAATTAAAATCAGCCTACTTGCCTGTCCCTGAGTTTGTCAGTAACAACAGTATGTGGGTCTGACTTATTCTGTACGAACAATGAAAACATGTGAACCTCTTCCAGCAGAATGGCAGGAGGTGTTGTGCCTCTGTGTGATTTTACATTAAGTTGCGCCTCTGTCGGAGAGGAAATGCAAAGTCCTGCAGTCAGCAGGAAAAATTGTTGGTGCTGTGCCTTTTCTTTTGGGGCAGTTTTCTCTGTAGTCTAGTGTCTTGACGGCAAATCTGGACGATAGGGTGTTTTTATGGTCAATATTTAATATCTGGGGATTTAATTCTCAAATATTCATGAAATAATCTAGGTATACTTAGAATAGGACTCTAACACATTTTCATAAAAACACTACATGCATTTTAATGAATTTCTCAGGTTTTTTTCAGATGTCTATGTTGGAGGAGAAAAGAACCAAATGAAAATAACTTGCATACAGTGAGGACCAGGCTATGGCACTTTCTGGCACGAGTCATACCTCTCCACAGGGTGAAAAGCTTCTCACAAGACACATGTTTGGCTGTGAATCATCATTTCCAGGTTGGGGACCTACTTGAGTTCCTCGATATGTGACAGAGGATCCAATGTTGCAACCTGTGCTATTCTTGTTTTTAAGCTAACATTTTAGTGCTAGCGAATTTCATTCAGAGACTTCAGCAAATGAGTGGCATGGCTTCCTTTAGCATGGCGAGCGCTGTATTTCCGTATGCTGTGCACATTCGCATGCACAGTGACCTCTCCCCTCAGTGTGAATACAGAAGTTCCTGCAAAGTGCCGGTCTTTATGTGTGTGCGTGTGTGCGTGCGCATGTGTCAGAAAACCTGGGCCAGAATATCATGCCTGGGTTTGTGAGCCAGTTGGCGCATCAGCTAAAGGCGAAAAAAATGCTGTTGCTCCAGTTAGGAAGCAGCAACCATAAGTCACCCTTAGGCATCCTCGTCTGGGGAGGAGGGAGAACGACACCGTAGCTGTGGAACGACCAATTCTCCTTGAGCTGTAAGAGCAGAACTGCTAAGGTGTCCTCTGGGGAATCCTCAGGAAACTCAATTGGTACTTTCAGCTGGCTTTCAAGTGACTCCGTGTAACTGCTTAGCTCCTCTATGGGACTGAGACCAAACTGTGTATATGTGTGTGCATGCGTGGGTGGGTGTGCAATTTATATTCACAGCAAAATTAGCAGTTCTGTAACAAAAACAGGGATTAGCATTTCACCTTTTTTTTCCTTGGAAAAAAGCCAGCTTGAGGTTTTTTTGGGAGGAAAGAGAACAGCAGCAGAAGGATCCTATCTCTACCATCTTCGCCTCTGCACAGCGCTGACACATGAGATCTCAAAGCACAATGTAAGCATTGCTGTTCTGGGTATACCTCTAAGTGATATGACTGGGATATTCCAAAGTATTCAGTAACGTTTTGGGCTCTGAGTCTACCTCAAGGGTCCACAGAGGAGAAATGGGAGTCCTGAATATTTTGGTCATCTCAGGGAGGTTTAACGTAATGTGATGTTTTTAATACCGCTATGCATCTAAGTAGTGTCGGATAATAATTGCAGTGTCGCATCAGTGACCTTAACCCTAGCAACTAACAAAAAGTGTGCTTCCCCTTGATGGTGTTGCACCCTCAACACCCAGGTGGGCTGAACCTTCCAGGGGTGCCTGGAACAGCAAAGTGTTGAGCCACGAGCAAGCAAGCAAGAAATCAAGAGCTTGATCTTCTACTAAGAGGCAGACTATTTTTGCTGCCAAGACGTGGAAAAGTGGCTGGAACCTGTAGTTCTCTCCTCTTTTCCTTCAAGCTCACGATGCTTCTTCTGCACTGTCTGTCATCTGTGGTATAAAGCGGAGCCACTGGGCTCTCCAGCGGTTATAATGGTGCTCAGTCTCAGGCTGAGTCCGGGATCAGGCCAAGGCTGCTTCAGGGACCCAGGAAACACAGCATCATTTCTGGCTCCCACACAGCCTTCACCTGCAATGCAAGGAGTGGAGTCCAAAATATATTTTGCATACAAATTAATGAGATACATTTATAGCACCCCTTAGACAGCTTTATTCTGTTAGTGCTTACCTTTATTACTGTGTAACATACTCAGCTCTCATTGTCATAAATTGTGCTCTACTTTTGAAGGGGGAAAATAATTCCATATAAAAGATAAATAAATATGAAGAACAAAATGTTGCCGATTCCTCTGTGGCTACCAAAAAATGGCAAAGTCAACCCATGCATAAGGAAAACATCAGATACTGACACTTAGTAATTAGAATCTTTTGACTGACTTCGATGTGCCCGAAGTCAGCACATGTTGGAACACCCGTGTCTCGCATGTGCATAAGGTAGTAGGACAGGACATGCACCATTGTGGCTTAGGGGCTTGTGAAGGCTTAGGACCCTCTGTGGAAGTTGATGTGGTGGCCTTAAAATCATCCATACAAGCTAAGCAAAGTTTTATCTACAGCAGTATCGAGATGATTCCACTGGTGAGATGTATTTTGCTTCCAAAGATAGGTAGCAAAGTCAAAAACAAATGGATGGAAAAAAGCTTTCTGCTATTTGGCTGGCCTAACCTGTGGGTTTCTGCCCTGTGCTATGACAGTGTCTGTGCTGTTGGCAGGACATTTGCAGCGTTTTGCTTTGTGCATTTTCATACACACATATTTAATAGCCGCAGGCCACTGGTTCTTACTGTGCCCAGTCCACTTCCACGTTGCTCTGCCTCTCTTAACTTCAATTTGTGCTGGAGTAAGTGGCAGCAGAAGCACGGCTCTGCTGCCTAGCCAGCCCCTCACCCGTCTCCGCTAAATCACAAGTTGCATCCCAGCAGATTAAGGTAAATTTCAATCAACAGCAGTTTAAATGAGTAAATTGGGCGATGAACTGTAACAGCTGAGGAAAGGCAAACACAGCCATTTTGCCACTTCTGAGGTACCCTCCAGGTGGGGAGAGGGGCAGGGGACCAGGGGGCAACCTCCCGCCTCACCCCAACATGATTCACCAGGGCTCGTGAGTCACAGCCGTTAGACATCATGGGAACATCTTCTGTGAAGAGGTATTATTCGATGTGAGTGAAGGTTGCAAAATTGGATTCTAATGTAGGAAGGCTTTTAAGCTATATTAGCCTATGTCTGCAAAGCATTTGTGAAAAAAATCACTTTCCTTAAGAAAAAAACACTGTTTGATTTAATTTTTTACAAATACAGATAAAATCTCCACCACCTGGACTCTATAGCAGTTCTCTAAACACAGCATTTTTAGCACAAATTCCCTCATTTAGTGGAAGTTCCCCTGTACTTTGCAGCAGTACAAACTATTAGCCGGTTTAGTCTTTGATTGTAGACCTGCTCTGCCCAGCACAGGTTCTGCAATGTACTCAAAAATTACACCCTCCTTAGTTGTCCTACAAATATTTAATGATACTTAGTCAAAGGATCATAGACGATACCCCGGTGCGGAAAAGGTAGACCTGTATTTACAGCAAAATGGCATTCTTGGGATATATGATTGAAAAAAAAAAAAAAAAGAAAGATTTTTTTGTATTTCCTTACAGTCTCGCTTCTGAAAACGGTGTTATTGTCTACCATTCATAACTAGCTGCATTTATGAGTAATAGAATAATTCCTTACATGTGAGGATAAATGTACAGTATTATGGCATAATCAGCTAGGATGTATTTCAGCAGAGCTTTGAGTAAGTGAAACATTGCAATTCGGAGGTTATCTTGAAGATCAAATCCCCAGTCAGAAAGCTATATTGTTGCCTTCATTTTCCTTTCTCAACCCCATGAAGGCTTAATTGGCAGCTAGCTTACATTGTGATCTCCTAGCTTCTTAGAATTTTCTTTTTTGTAACAGATTTTTTTTAATGAGCATTTTCTCGAGGGAATTAATTATTACTTTGACTGGTATATTCATATATTTCTATCAAGAAGTTTTATAAATTACCAAACTCTTGACACAGTGTGCAACCATAAAAATCACAAAGAGTATCTGTAGTTCTTTCTAATCCCATTAAATCATTTTTTTTATCCGAAGCTTATTCTCCTCTTTGTTAAATGACAACATTCAGATTCAATTGCAGCTAATGTCTAATGTGCATGTGCTGTGACACAGCTATAGATTTATAGAAGCTGCGCCATAAGAAGAAATACATGTCACGAAGTGAGACGAGCTCAAATGAGTGAAGAGTTTCATCACTGCGTGAGCATCATTTCTGCAGAGAGAATGCTCATTACAGACTTGACTTTTCTACCTTGTTTACATTTTATGCAGAGCTTTTAGAAACATGCTTACTGTGAGGCACTCTGTGGGAAAACATAGTTTCAGTATCAGTCACCATATTAACAGGGGGCTGTATCCTGGGGCCTCAACTCTGTCTTTAGACAAGCAAACTTCAGTCAGGTTAAGGACTGAGACAAGCCCAAAGGCTTTGGAAGTGACTTAGCCGCAGACCCTTAAGAAAGAAAATACTGCATAGCTGTGTTGCTCCAGACCCGAGACCAGAAGCCGAACAGAGCAGCCACAAGCCTGTTTTGAGTCCATCCTTGATCCACAGGGAAGGTGGCCTTGTGCCCTCCCTACACCCAGCAAAACCTCTCCTTTGCCTCCAGGCGCACCTCTTTTCTTGGGCTCCTTCCCGCCATTGCCTAAAATTTGCACCCTTTTTTTTTTCTTTTTCCTGGACGGAAGCAACTGTCACAAAAGACTTCGGGTTTAAAGCATGTTCATCATCATTTGGTGCCTTCCACAGGCGAGGGTCTGGGACAGGAGTCTTCCAAGCCTTGTACTTGCCTTGATTTTCCTTGCAGTAAACTCTCCATCTCGCTGGCCAGCATGAAGAGGAGCGTGGAGATGCAGGTCCTGCCGACAACCCACCGAGGCCCTTCCCCACCTGTGCCCCTTCCACAGAGAGGACTGAAAGCCACCAACACCCCTGTGTAAGGAGGCACCTTGTTCCCGTCTACTTTCTCTCCTTTCTGCCTAAACTGGCTTGCCAGAGTTCCAAGTTACCCTCAGTGTTCAAGTTACAACTTTGTAACAAATGAAAACAGCAATTAAGGCTGCCACTTCATTCCTAAGTCACACCATTTTGTCTAATTGCAATATATATAATACATAAGATCATGCTGTGCTGGGGGATATATATGCAATAACTGAACACAGTGGCATGATTTAGGACAGACTGGCTTTGAATTTCTTTGTGTGAGCAGGTGGTGTTTCTACACTGCCTCAAATATATTCAACGTGACACTATAAGGTCAAACTTACCCCTTCTGAGGGCTTGCCTTTATTAGTGGCCCAAATAATAAATAACAAAACACAAACTTGAGCCAGAGCTCTCTTTCTAGAGTTTCCAGAAGGAATTCCCTGGATTTGCTCTCAGCTTGTCCATCCAGCGGGTATTTACACAGGTTTTATGTTTTAAGGGACTTCCCAGGACTACTTTAAAAAAATTGCGATAGGTAAACTAGTTCCCCCTAAGAAGTTACTGTCCATCAGCTGAGAGGGGGTAGCCATTGGTGTGCTCCTTTGCCCACACCATCTGTCAAAGAAAGTATTAGCTTACACCTTCATATTGCATTATAATGGAAGAAAGGCAAATATAGTACCCATAACACCCACTTTAAGAAAGGGGAGAAAGTGCTTGCAGCAGCTACGTGCCCTATTTTAATATAATCTCAACAGTATGAAATCCTCTGGGACAAAGGCACTCAGGTAAATGAAAGATGGGACAGACTGCAATGTGCGTTTGCCAAAGGCTGATTGTGGCAGAGTAACCGGATAGCTTTCTTCCCTGAGATAACAGATTTTCTTGACTAAAGAAATGCAGTAGGTCTCATCTCTATGGACTTCTGAAAAGTAGGTAATAAGGTGCCACATGGGAAATTATTAGTTAAGCTGAAGAAGATGGGAATTAGTTCAAAAAGTATAACGTGGATAAGAAACTAACTAAAGGGAGATGTCAACTGCTTGTGTTGAAGAGGGAGATTCAGTCCTAGAATGAGGTTACCTGTTGCAAGGATGTGGGCTTACAAGGTTACTAGGACCTAGCCTTTATTTGTGAGCTTCATTTTGAAACTGTGGTGCAAAAAGTAGGACTGTGCTAAAAAAAATATGAAATTACTGGTCACAAAAATCTGTGAGACATTGTAAATGCAGAAAGAGCCAGAAGAACAGAACCACACCCAAAGTGCAGAATTGTGTACTTGGAGGTCATCACTACACAAACTTTTGCTCTTCGGCTAGAAACGGCGTTGGGAAGAGGGAAGACCAAGAAGTTTTTGTTGGTCATGCCCTGGCTCAAAGTTGGCAGAAGGATGGAGATGGGAACCATAATCCCCACATGGATGATAGTTCCCATGGAGGCACAGCAGTCCCAGCAGCAGAACTACAAGGGGTCCTCCAAGGTCAGCGAGCAGCTCTGGGTCTCCCTGTACCCAGGACCTGCCACCTGGGAGAAGGGCACGGAAAAGCTATGAGGCACGAAGGGAAATGAGAGCCTGAGAGCCCATCTGGCTAAGGGACCACACAAAACCACCGGCTGTGCAGTCTAGTAAAACATAGGCTGAAAGGGAAGCTAAGTGCTCCCTGTAAAAACATCAAGGGGGTAAACGCCAGGCAAGAAAAACAGCTTTTTCACCTAAAGGACAATGTTGTCACAAGTATAAATATATGTATAAACTGAATAAATCTAGGCTGAATATTAGAAACAGATTCTAACCATTAAAGACTTGAGTTTCTGAAACAGCCTTTCACCCAAAGTTACGAACAATTATCTAATTTCTTTAATAGGGAATACGATCAATTTATGAAATGGGACTACATGACAATAGCCGTCTATGTTACAGCAGGGGCTAAGGCTTAGTGACCAAAGACATCTTTTCTTATAGGTTCTCTGCTCCTATGAACTGTTTGATTTTCCCAGGTTTAAGATTTTATTTTTCTAGCTAAGACTGTTTGACAGACTCAGAAAATAAAAAAAAAAAAAAAAACTACATTGCATTAGTAAAAAAAAAAGTTAATAAAAATGCATCCAGTTTTACCTACATGCTTGTTTGGTGATGATTTGCTCCTTGCCATCTCTATGCAAAGTTACTTGTGTTAAGGGGATTCTTAGTCTTTCACTTCTACCTTCAATGCAGCATTAAAAACTGAGGGCCCAAGGGGAATAATGTCATTCTACTATGAAAAATACACTAAATAAGGGTGGAAATATTCATGGAGATAAGTCTCCTAAATGCAGATGCCATGGAAATATCTCCTTTTCACATTTGTGTCAAATGTTTCAAAGTTGGAGCAGTGCAACTTCATGCCCATTTTTGTCATTTTGAATTATCATATTCGTTCTTTTGCTATATTTGTACTAATCTTTTCCTCCTCAGATTGTCTACCCCAGGTCAGGCTGATCCAGATTTTGTCCCCACACATTGCTGAAATGAGCCAATGTCAAGCCAGAACTTGCACAAGGAAACAAGGTGGGTAGAGACACGCTGAAATTTTAACCTTTTCGTGCTGGTACTGCCTCTAGTCAAAAATAAGGGGAAAAAATGTTCAAATATGTGGTTTTAGCACAGGTTGATTGGACATTTTGATACAAGGATAGTAAGTCTAGTCCAAAGGTTCTCACTGTGCACTGTCACCGCAACAGACTTTTACACAACGGTGTGTGCTGATCAGCGATCGGGGAATAAGGCAAGCACGACTGGTAAAAGATAACTGGAGAAAGCTCTTAAAAAATTCAAAGCCCCTTCCCATGTGTGATTTTTCCTAAATGACTTTGGCTTGCTCCTTCCTGGGGTGCATTGTAGGGGAAGGGATTGAAGTTCTCTGAATTTGCATGTCTCTGCAGGTCAAAGACAGAATTCTTTGTCTCCTGTACGTTATGGGAGCACATAAAGGAAAAAAAAAATCCAAACCCTACCCACTCACACACACACAAAGTGGGCCTAGGGCACTTCATATTTTATTCTCATGAACAAGCTATATTAAAAAAAAAAAAAAAAAGCCATCCTGTGATGTGAACCAGTCAGTTTGCCAGTTTGAGCTGAGGAGCTGGAGTGACTGAGGCAAATTGGTTTCCAGCAGTTGCGAGAGAAACCTCGGGAGATGGCTGGCTCTGCACAAGCAAGCTAAGCTGTGCTTTACAGTTATGGCATTAAAGTCCAAACCTCGCAGAAGTGAATGAGCATCTGAGGAAAGCTAATCAGAACTCCAGGTAAAGGACCTTAAATCTGCACTGTACAGACTTTGACCCGGACTTTTCTCTGAAGATTTAGTAAGTCTTGAACGTCCACAATGTATAGCAGAGTAAAATTCATTATACGGTGGTAAAGGTAATCAGCAGAGCATCTGGTTAAATTGTTCCAGGCAGAAGAGTGAAAGTAAAATATAGAGGAGCATATTAGGGCTTTATTTCATATTGCTCTGTGTAGGCTGAACACAACTTAAACTCCTTTATCTTCTGCGTCTTTTTAATCTTAACTCTTTCAAACCAGTGTGCGGTGACCACATCTCTTACAGAATGATACAGGGTGAAATACGAATTCATCCCTGCTGAATCTACAGAATCACCATTAAATGAGTTAACCTATCAAATTCGTAATCTATATGCATAGAAAAATCATTATTTTACCACTTATTTTGATAGCAAACATTTACTTGAAAGAGCACTGTTATTAGCAGCCTGCTTTCAATTAAGAATCTGTTCCTTCCTGACTGGTTTTTGAAGACTTAACATCATGGCTGTTATATAAGTCTCATCAGCTTTTTGGCATAAGCATTCTTAGACCAGATGCAATAAGGTTTCATTTGGGTAAATTGTGCTTTTAGTGAAAGACACAGTTGAAAAAAATAAAATAGGCTTGTGTTCCATCCCATCTTTCTCACTTTTACAAGAGACAGAAAAAATGTAAATTTAATAATGAAAAGTAATGGTGATATTTACAAAGATAATGCTAATTTGTGCTGTGCGCTCGAGTGGTGGTGTGAGGTGAACATTTGTCTTTTATAACCGAAGCAAAACCATTAAACCCATTTCACACAGGCTGTCAGCCATCCATCCAGTGGCAATGCCTTTTAGTCACAATTAAGCAGGCGACTTTAAGCTTTGTCATTTGTTTTACTTAAATAAATAAAAAAAAAATAATCAAACTTTGCTTGCTAAAATGAATTTAAGTAGGAGAAATAATTCTTTTTTCTTTTTTTTTTGGGGGGGGTGTGATACATTAGCCTGTTACAGCTAAAGACAGAGTGAAGAAACGTGGAGAGGGAAGACCAACTCGCTTGGGGAGCAGCATGAGAACCCACTGCAGAAACAATCCCCCTCCTCCCAGCCTCTTCCCCTCCTCCACACCCTCCCCATCCCACAGCTGCATCCTCCAAAGCATCCTCCCACCACCGCTGTGCTGGGACTTCTGACCCATACATCAGCTCTGCCCTCCTCCCAGCTTCCATACTGTCATCACCAACCCCCTCAGGAGGCGGCGACGGTCACGGGAGGGATGAGGGTGCAGAGCCAACAATGCTGCTTTGGGCACAAATGAGTAATAGCGGAGAAATTCCTGTGCACCTGAGCAAGGCAGCTCCTCAGCTGCTCTGCTCTGCCTGGCTTGCATAAACCCACTAAGTGGAGAGGCAACGAGGGAAAGAGGAAGCAGGAGGAACGACAGAGAGTCAGACACCCAGACTAATGCAGGTGTTATTATTATCATGATTTTATTGGCAACGTATCGGGTTTGGATGAAAAATTCAAAGATAATGCAAGTATCATGTTAATGGGAAGTTCTGCAGTATGTATTATTGGCGTTATAAGGCTGCCAGAGCAAATCCTGTTTCAGTGGTGAATTGGGTAATCTGTTGCATTTTTAAAGGCCATTCGTCCTGAGAGATTATGAATTTATATTGCCTAAGGTTGTATTCCATCATTACAAAAGTGCTAGAATCCTCCTTAAAATTTGTTTTACCTGCAGCAGCACTGGGAATTTTGTCTCCTGCACTACATTCACTAACACTGGCATTTTGACATTTGAGAGTTATCTTTTGGTTTTACCTGCCGCAGGAAAAAATTAGAGACACAACTTCTTTTAATAATGCAACTAGTGGTTCTACTTATTCAGTAGCCTCAAGCCAATGACACCTTTCTTTACTTTCTATACGATCATCTTCACGTACAAAGGTCTACTGCTAAATGATTAAATCGGTGATCAAACTGTGATCTGTTTAACTTAACTGAGACTTTTCTCAGCAAAAGGGAGATGTCACTTTACACTTTCTCCAACAAAAATGTGTATATGCTATATTCTGTTAGGAGAAGGAAATGTAAAGATAAAGGGTAAATGTGATTACTGCACAGTACTACTGTGCAGTAGTCTACTATTTCAACCAAAAAAATGCCACGTATCCCCAGTGTATCTCTTTTCAGCATGGAATCACTTTTATTTACACTCATTCTGAACCTGGGCTTGGCAACTAACTCACTATTGTTTGTGTGAATTCAATTTGGGAAGAATTTAAGAGCTGATGTAACTTTGCCTGTATGCCTGCCCATTTTTCTGTTACATTTCCCTCTGCTATTCTAAGGAATTCTTTTGTTGCCAGGAAAGTTTGTGGAAAAAAAGTACCTTTTGAGAAAATGGAAGAAAATACTATAAGGAGTGAAGCTTAAGCCCACTTCAGATTTGGCTGAGAAAGGGTAGAAAGGACGTGCCCCCAGGAAGGAACAAGCCCCAGCCGTGGTGACTCACCGGGAGAAGTGATTTGCCACTAAGGCTGAAGACTGATATTCTTGCATGCTTATCAACAACGCGCATTCTCTTCCTCAGCCTGGCTTCAGACAAAGGATCATTTAACAATTCTGTATTAACTCTAAACAATCGCAGCATTCCTGGGTGTGCTGGACCTTCCAGGCCATCTTCTCTAGGATCTGAGGGTGCCTGTTGAAACACAGAGAGTACGTAGAGCTACTCAGAGACTATTCATGTAGGCATAATCTTCCTAGGCCCTAAGTATTTAACAAAATACTCTTTTAGGTGGCACAGCGAAGGCACAGTCTCTGTCCTTGATTCTCCCAACCGTGCTCAGTTTTATTTTGTTCCCCCTGGACTTCAATTATTGATTTATAGAAAATGATAGGCATTTTTTACAACTACCTATTATTTATGTTGAGATGGCAAAGGAAAATCCAAAGACATCCTAATCTATTCAAATCTTCGTGAAAAAACATTCTGTTTTCTTTGCTGTATGTCGGCTAGAAAACTTAGGAAGGTGTCTTACGCTGTCTTTTCAGAGACCTTTCAGAGATTTTCTAGTAAATCCTGACCAACTGCCAAAGATGGCTTGACAAAAGAAATAAATTTTTGCAAGATGAAGCTCTTACATCTGGAGGAGTCCTAGAAGATTTATACTTGGTAATTGTGGTGTGATCCTACAGGGGAAGGCTATGAACGTGCCTAATTGCAGTTTGTAACCCATGTCTGATCCACATAGGGATTAAAAATTGGTGCCTTCCGTGCAGGCTGAAGAAGCAAATGCTCAGTGATACAGAAGCGGTCTCCAGCATATTTCTAGTGCATCCCTGAATCATCCATTGATAAAATGGGTTTTTACAAGAAATAATTTGTGGTAGAATTAAAACAGTTGGCCAACACCTCTGCAATTGCTATCTCAGCTGGTGACTCCAGTAAGTATTAGTCACTGGGGAATGTAGTTTCCTGGGGCCAGCACAGATGACATCTAATTGGAATCACAGATTTGAATGAAGTTTGAGTGTAATCTAAAACTGGGGATTATGAAGGTCTCTTAGCCATTACCTGCCATTACTGAAAGTGAAAAACACAATGGTAGATTGAGTAGGATATGAAATAGAGATTCACCTAAAGCAGGGGACAGGAGGACCATTAGATAGAAGAAAAAAAGAAAAAAGCCTTCAGGCAACCTGAAAGTATAACCTGTCTGTGGCTCTGTTCTGCTCAGCCAGTTGAGAAGTAGGGTTTTGCTGAGGACATTAACCATCTTTTAGGTTTTAGCCCTGTTTTATTTTTTTGTTTATAACATTCTTGGGTCTGCAGAGCCCGGCTGTTGTGACAGTGGATGTGTGTGATCTGTAAAATGGTGGGCCTTCATAAAAGACGTGATGCCTTTGCAAGAGAATATTTACCAGGACTCACACAGGATCTTGTAGCACTTATGCTTGATAAGGCGTTAGAGGTGGGGAGACACATAAGCCCCAGATCTATGGGATGTTGTAACAGTCTTTCTGACGGTTGGGGAGTGTCAGAGACATGAGCCTGTTTCTCATCCTCTTAACACCAGATGGAAATGCCAGAAATAAACAAATATTTCAGTTCTGTATAAAAGTCCTTGGGAAAGGCCAGGACAGATAAAATACTGGGGAGGGGGAAGAAGCACAATGGAGAATGAACCAAACAATAAAAGTGACCATGTGCACTGTGAACCACCTGACTGAACCAGATGCCTCTGGAGAGGAAACAACAAAATACCTTTATATCCCCTGGAGCCATCAAAGGAAGCCTGCAATGCAGGGCATCAGCGTTATCCTCTCAGGTTTAATATCTGATGTGTTTGCATCTGTGACGGGGGAGCAAGGCAGAATTCCTGTTACAAGAACACAACAGTTATAGCTCTCCTACAGGCTAACACTGCGCAGGCCAGCAGTAACATTGGGGCGTATGCTGGACTCAGATGTGTCAGGAGAAGGCTGGGGATTTTTTTCCCTTGGTATTGGAAAAAGCAGTAAATTGAGTCAGACTAATATTCTGTATCTGCTGCACTTTGAGAGGCAAGTTTCAGCCTTGTCTGAAACACACTGCTGTTCATAAACAATGCTTTAAGTTCAATTTCATTCTTTTTCTGGTTCATTGTTATTTTAATAACTCTTTTATTTGCAATATTATTTTAAGACAGTGAGACAGCCGGTAAATAACTTGACTGTATTCATTTAAGCTTTCTGGATGAAGAAAGTTTCTAATAACTCTACCAATGGGTCAGCTCATTCCCTACTCACAACAACGAGCAAAAAAGGACAGGAAACTCCCTCGAGGAATTTTCTACAGACGGTTCCATCAGGAAGGCATTAAGTGTATATTTATCTCTTGCCTCCCCCTGTTCCTCTTGGAACAGGCAAAGCGGTTCGGATCTGGGAACCAGGATATCTCAAGGGATCTGCCAGAGGTCAGGCTTTTCTGCCTAGAAACCCAGAGCCTCTGTGCTACCCATACTCCCCGCGGTTCTTTCTTAGTGCTGGCAGGGCAGCCCCAGAATACAGCCAAGGCATGGAGAGGACTTCACGCAATGTGTATTTACTTTTGGGTAGATTCTTGATTATTTCTGGATGAGAATCGCGCAAGGCATACCAAACCTCCTGGCCTGAATGTGCAACCCACCCTTTTTCCCCAAAGTGGACAACTTCAGACTCAGGCCCAAGCTGGGGAGAGCGGACCCTGCAGCCTCCTGTCACGGTCTGATTCACACAGAAAATCACTCACAGCTCCTGGGGGGTACATGACCTAAACACGTGATACCTTTACCAGCTCTCCAAAACTTTAAAGAAAAAAAAAAAAAGTGATGTAAATGATACCGTGTTCTTCTGATATATTCAGTAACATTGATTTGATTGGAAATTAGTCAGAACTTACTCATGCCATTTGTCATCGTCTCTTTGTTAGCGTCATTGAATATATTTGCAAGTTGTTGACCCAGTTAAATGTTGGTTTTCTATGCCTCACATCACCGGTAAGAAGGTTTTTCGAGGAAAGGAGACTCTGGAGAGGAACAAATGATCCACAGTGTTTTGTAAACCCAGGGCACATGGAGAAGTCAGTCAAAACAAAATAACACGACAATAAGGTAGCACAGCAGCTTAAAATGCCAAGAGAAATAGAGAATAGACCTCTTTTGTATGAATTGCAAGCGGTCACCTGAGTAAGGAGTAGAAGATTTGTCCCTTGGTCATGGTAAAGCTAGAAATTCCTCAGGAACCAAGAACATGTGGATGAAGGGTTTTATCACCAAGGAAAGGGGATATGGCAAACAGTTGAGGTGTTTTCTTCCTCTCCAAAGGCAGACTTCAGTTTTCTTGAGGCCAGTCTGTCCCTCATTCAACTTCATTTTCTTTTCTCACAGTAAAAATCTGTCACAAACAACAGGTATCTTATCATCATATAAACTGCAATAGAGAATAGGGGAAAAAAAAGTTTGGGGATAAATAATTGATTTCTTGAGGAGATACTGACAAGGAACAAGTATTTTTTCTGTAAATACATTACATGTTAGAAAGGAAGGAGGCACTGCTCTGGAAGGACAAGGACATGAGAGAGATCCCAGCAGAGGGTGGGGGAGAGCACTTACCAGTATTTTGCCTGAGGGGCAAGAAGTTTGTCCCCATATGTGCCTATAGGAAAAAGAATATTTTTGTTTGCTCCCTGATCCCTGGCTATATTCTTGTCTAGCAGTTCTGAGATTGTCAGCCAGGAAATCACCATGGGGGCAGCATTCAATCTTCTAGAGCAAGGAGGAGCTGGAGGAAACCCCTTCACCACACACTCCTTTGCAGTTCAGAAGACAGGTGCACAGCTGGATGCTGCCCTGCACCTCACTGCCGGTGGGCTGAGGGGTGGAAACCAGTCGAGGGAAGGGCAGAGCTGCCTCATGGCGAGGGCTCCAGGGGCAGACCTGGGTGCCTGGGGCATGTTTGGCCATCAGCACCCTGGCATTCAGATCTCAAAGTAGGACCCAGGGGCAGGCATTTGCTGGGTCTGGTCCAGTACCAGCAGTCAGAAATGGAGGTTTTTGTTTTTTTTTTTGGTCTTGCATCCACAGCTGAGCAGTGCCTGGCAGCTGGGACGGATTCGTAGTATTGAATTTATAGAAAGAAAAGCTTTGGGGGCAAACTTGCTTAGCTGTGGGGACATGGCAACCACGGGTTGCTACAATTCCTCTCTTCTAATCCGAATAATTTGTCTGGGGGGGAAAAAGATGTAAACTACAGCGTGCATTATAATACTGTATTTTGGAAACAGGTAGATTCACAACTCACAGTTTGGCTGGATTTTTTCTTCAGGAAAAAAATTACCAGAAATATATATCCTGTGCATTTTCCAGAGCAACTTAGTGATTACTGCCCTACTACAGAATGGGAACATCTCATTTCTTTTCACCCACTGGATTAAGATAAACTGGAATATGGAGGTCTTTTTCTTGGAATAATTAGTCCAGCGAATTAAACTTGAAAGGTGGAAAGGAGACTCTGCTGCCAGAACTAAAAATGTCTACAACAGAGAACTATTCAAGAAGAGACATTGCACACTTGAGTCTGAATTAACTTGTCCCTTGATATGAGAAGGTAAGATCCCTGGCAGGCAGGGGGAGAAGGAAAGATCATAATCTGTCTTTTATACCCGTGTAAGCCTCCTGGGACCTTTCCTATGAGTAACGCCTGTGTAGCCGCAGAGCAGGGGAGGGAGTGCCTCAGTTCAGGTCTGTAGGTGCTGCGTGGTGGGAGGTGGGAGCGCCCTGACATCCCTGATGGGAAGCAATGGGGTGAGTCATTTTGCCAGCGACACTTTGTGTCTCTTTGGTTTTTTTGCTAAGGTTTATGTTTTATTTGTTCTTTCCTGGTTGTTTTCTGCAGTCAGCCATCAGCCTGAAAGCAGCTGGTTTTGATCTCCTTGTTAGGTGAAAGGAAACGCATTTGGGCTCTTCACACGGGTAGGGATTACTTACCTGAGCTGAAAGAAAAGCCTGACTGGCTCAGGCTTGGATTCCCCAAGGAGAGGCTACTTGTCAAAATTAATGATAATGATACCTTTCAAATTAAGGCGACAGTCAATGAACATCCTCTGTTGTAGCAACTGTTTGCTATGTAAGGGCTTTTTCGGGCAAATGCCTTTGACTTATATCTGCTCCTCATTAATCCTTTAGTATTGGAAATAGGAATTTAGTAGAGGGCAGAATTCCTCTTGTTTTCGCTAACCTCTGAAGAATACAAAGACAAGACCAGGAAATCCCAGTGCTGAAACAAAATATTTCATCTTTTATTTTCTCCTGACCCAGCTTGCAAAGTGTTTGGTGTCTTCTAATTGCATTTCTCACTTGCAGTATTTGCATTATTGGCTGTAATTATGCTGTATCTGCTAGAAGTATTAAAAATCAATAAAGCGCAGTTGATGTATAGACCATAAAAAAGTAGTATTGTTCTGGAGTGCAGAGAGAGTAGGAAAGCAGGTGAAATTCTTGCCTTCTCTTTTGCATAGAATAATGGCCGAAAGATCTATTTATATTTTACATGATTATTGGCTTTTCCATTCTTAGATTAATATTCAAAATCAATTCACATAAGGTTGGGATGATACTGCTAGTGAGTGTAGTAAAATATCTGCCAGAGAAAAAAATTACACCTCTCTCTTCTTTGAAAGTCATAGTTAAAGGTGCTGAAAGCAAAAGGGTCTTTGGCAAAGTGGAAATCTCAGCTGCAGATGGGAGGTTTATTGCCTTCCTTTGCATTTTATAGCATATTCTGTAAGTCAGCTGGGGAAAGCAATGGACATTTGCCAAAGCAGAACCCCATTTGTCTAATCACCAAGTATACCCACAAGCTCCGCAAGAGAATATACCCATGAAGCTCTTTACATGACTGTCTGGAGTGTAAAACAGAAGAAATGAGGGAGCACTAGAGTTACGGTAAATGCTTGAGTATTTCTGCAAGTGTACTTTTTCTTTTTTTACCTCGAAATGGTGCATGACACTCATACTCTTAAGATCTCCGCACTCACTTTATCTTTTTTTCCCCCCCCCCATACAAACTAAACCTCAGAAGATACTGGGGGAATGGCAGAAAAATCATAGAGAAGGTCTTTCTTAAGTCATACAACCAAAAACTAAAGAAAAGATACTCACCACCCCCATTCTTTCCCTTGTGCCCCAGGAAACCTCATTGAATTTAGAGCTGGGTAAATTTACTGGATCCGAAAACAGAGCAGATTCTGTTCAGCACATCACATGCAATGGCAGAAAAGCATCCTCCAAACGTCCTGGACATCCTGAGCTGAAGAGACCATCTCTAGGGGTGAAACAGTGCTTTGGTCTCGGTGCTAATTCAGTCCTTGTCCTCTCTGCTGTGACTGCCAACAACCGTATCAATTAGTCGTACCAATTGTGATGGTGATTTCTGTGATGTGAACACCTGTCCTCTAGGAACTGGGCGAAGGCGACCAAACAGTTGTCAGATGGTAAGTGTAATGCTAATTGATCCAATCCATAGATCTGTCTCTATATAATGCTTAGTGCCAGAAAGTTACACAGCCAGACATCTGGCAACTAGATGACCGTCTAACTCTCTATCAGTTTGACTTTGGCAGGCAACAAAGTTGGTCTAGTTGTGTATGCTGTGGGCAGCTTAAGAAAGTTAAAACGTTGCTTTATGCCTGTTGAAGGCCTGCCTGTCTTGGTCTTTATTAAAATTATAACGCTAAAGTGACCTTCGGTCAGTACTAACCTGTCTCAGACGTGAACTGATGACCTAAGAGCGAAAGGTTCCTTACCTGGTTAATCCAGTTGTGCTGTATCTGCTAAAATACTGAAAAATCAATGAAGTAGTGATAAAGCGTAGACTGTACAAAAAGAAAGCTGTTTCATTGTTTGTCGCCTAGAATACACTCATTATTTGTCATGATTGTAAAGCAAATGGGGCAGTGATGAAACCTTCTGATTACAGAGGGAATACTGGATTAATATTCACAGTAAGTTTATTAACAGTTGCACTTGCAGCTTAATGTTCATGAGTCATATATTTGGGAGCAGAGCATTCCTTTACGTTAAATGCAGAGTAGTAGTGCTTGCCTATTACATTCAATGCTGTGTGTAGAAGTGGTTGTGAGCATCGTTAGTAAAATGGAAAGACAAATAAGATGCTTTTTTCCATCGATTACTTACTCTTCTAGTTTAAGTGCTGGCAGCTTTCTTGGAACTAGATGTCAAAAATAAAGGTAGTTTCTATCCCAAGGAAATTTGAAAGACCAGTAATGGCACATGAGTTTGGAGCAGTCATGGGAAAGGCTATTTTATTTCATTCCTTCCTTTATGATGTTGAAGTGGAGTGTGGATTGGTATGAGTTAGCTTTTGTGTCTTAAAAAAGAAGAGCTGACACAAGGAGGCAGGTTCATGGTTTGCGTGTGGAACACACATCCTCTACATAGACCAGACCATGAGAAGATGCGTACGGATGCAGAAACGACATCACAGGGTTACAGGCTACGCTGAGGGGAGCATTAAGAAAGGAAATAGGCAGTATAGACCTGCACGGAGGTGTGAGAGCTCATGAAGGCAGGCATGAGAAACTGGAATTTGCTGTGCTCAAAGATATTATGGAGGAAAGTAACATAGTTTAAAAGAGAGCTCAACAAGGTAATATCGGTAAGGCAACTAGGTTTTGAATGGGATGAACTGGATACAGGCTGGAGAGAGGGCAAAAGGGAAGAGGTTGAAGATAGCAGGGATGTGGTTATTGAAACGAAAAGAAAGTAACTTAATTTCTGGAGACAGTGGCAGAACGTGTTTTTCAGAAGGTGGAAGTCTGGCAGAAATAAAGGAAGTTTCGAAAAGGTCTTGTTATGGCATGAACAGTGGTAGGGGTCAACAGCAAGAGAGGAAAGCAGAGGCAGGAAGAAAACTTAGAAACACTTGCTTTTAGCAATGTGTTTAATCTAATGACAATAATCTACCAGAAAGACATGTACAGAAACCCATGGGAAAATCGGACAAGTAAATTTGTGAGCTGTCAGCACTGAGATAAATCTTAAAGACAAGGCCGGTCTGAAGCCACGCAGATGTGTATGCACATGCATAGAGTGCCCGCAGTAGGTGATGGGTCTCCCTGACGCTCTTTCCCAAATGATCAGCTCCGCACCCCCATCCCTCCTTAGGGTGCCCTGTGACTACCTGAAGGAACCGAGCAAGAGCCGGTGCTGGCCAGAGAGGAAGGGTAGGGCTGATAAAGTGCACCACTCACAGTGCCCGCTTCCAGTTCTGCTCTCTCCCAGCAAATGACAGTTGACTGACTGGTAACACCTTGCCTCCCTGTGAGGCACTGGGTTTTGGCTCTACAGGATTGAAACCACATCCTCAAGCCCGAGCAGTTAGCACAAGCAAAGATTAGAAGGAAAGCAAGAAGCTGTACAAGATTCAGTCAAAATGGGAGAAGAGAGGAGATGGGGCAAATGTAGACCAGTGCCTTTTCAGACAGGCTACTGTTCGCTTTCCACCTTCGCTTTCATGACCTTTACCAGTGTTTTAAGGATGGAAGAACAGGTTTGCTGCTTTGCCTGAGTCAGAAATCTGCAAATCGGGGCACAACTTACTGCTTCAGCTTATGCCAACCTGACAGTCATGTCTTTGGGATAGCTGTTGGAGGAGGATGATTTTCATGAAAGTTCATTTTACTTCAGAGACTCCCCAGGAAGGTGTCAAGGCCAATGTCCTTTCCTCACCTAACCACGAAGGGAGTATCAAATACCCGTGAGCTTGGCCTGCAGAAGGCACTCAGCGCCAATGGCTGGAAATCACTTTTATTAGAAAGGGGATGATCCAAACCATGCCCTTTGTACTCTCTGCAAAACACAGATAATTTGAAGGGAGAAGTGAGTAATCTTTAATGTACTCATCCAAATCAAATATTTGTCTCTGTGGTTTTGGAGGCTATCTCTCCTACACCATCTGCTGAATAAGAGCTCGGCAAAGCTTGTACTGAAGGAGATGAGTAGTCCAGGGAAGAGGATTCCCTCTGGGTTTGCAGCTTCACACTTCAGCAGTATTTTCGCTGTGTGACTGGCACAAGGCAGTAGTGGGGTCAGCCTGTCCGCCATCCCCAAACAGGGGGGGAAAACACGGTTTTGTTTACATAAGGTTTGAAGGCGAAGAGATTTTTAAAATAACATCCCGCAACACTGCTCTGATGCAGGAAGTGGCAGAGATGATTACCCTGAGTTTATAGCTCTGAAGATAATCTGACTTCCAAAAGCTCTTACGCTGTAAGGAATCGATGACACTGTAATGATTCTGCTCCATCATTGTTAAGTCCCACGTAGGCACAGTGTCATGAAAATAAGACATATTCAGACATGTTGAGGATAAGTTCGTATATTTACCTCCGATATGTGAACAGGAAGCGAAACGACAGTATATCTTTTTCTTACTCGAGCTTCAGGACTGATAGATGGAAATATTCTGCAATAAGCTTCACTGAAACTATTCCCCCTGAAGCTGTAGTGTCATCAGTTCAGATTATAAGCAAAGTACCAGGTCTGGGCTGGGACAGCCTTTACGTGGGAAGCAGCTAAGAAAGACCCAAGACATTGCAAGATTCAGAAGGTAAACACTGCTCGCAATGACTAGTGAACCGTTCTGCTAAAGCATATTTTTCTTCTGATTTCTCGAGGCGTTTGTTACAATTCTGTGGTACATTTGACGAAAGGAGGATGTTAACTCCAATGCCCTGACCCCATCTCCATCTTTCATCTGCTCCAATCCATCCCTCCTACAGCCTGTAATGAATTTTTAATGCTTTTTTTTTTTTTGGTGTCCTACCCTGAGTGCAGTGTGTCTGTATACTTAAAATGGCAGCCACCGTTCTACATCACAGACTGCAGTTGTCACAGGCCACTGAAGACCTCTCAGCTGACAATAATTTTCAGTCATTTCATTAGCCATTCAGGCTCAACTTCAGCCAATGACTTGGACGTGACAGGTTTTGTAATACCACACTAAACTCTGGAACCATCTAGCCCCAGATATTTTGGAGGTGTGTTTTGTCATCACAGAAATTAAAAATGTTGCACTTTTTCTCTCTCTTTGATTTGTAAGGCAGGGTTGGTACATTTTTCTTGACATTTTGAATTTACATTGCAATAGAATAAGCAATAACGTAGGTGTCCTGCTTTGAGGTAAAACAGAAACAATTTTCTGTTCAGTAATTTTACTTTTTGGCTAAGTTTGGCTATGTTATCATTTGATTCTCTCCATCTTCTTTTCCACTTACAAAAGCCTCAATGCAAAACCTTTCTCTCTTCAGCTTGACTGAAGCTTGAACTTTGTTCAATATTTACAAATCACATTACTAATCTGTGCTCAGTTTAATTTTAACAAACTTATTATGTCCTTTACCTTTCTGTCTTCACACAGGTCGAGTAGTGTAGCCTTAGAAGTAGTTACGTCATAAGTCCTATCGTTAGTGTCATCAGTTGGAATACAACGATAATTGTCACCTGCATTTTGCAGAGAGCCCTGGTGGAACCTTACTCAGAAAATGCACTTCTCTTGTATGCCCTGGGGTCGGTGTCTGAAGCAGACTGTGTACCCATTATATCTTAAGGAGGGTGGAAGGCCGCCTTGTCCAGCAATTCTTCATGGTTTTGTATCGCTAAGTCCCCCACAGCAGTAGCAATTCTTTTTCAGGTTCATTTGGACAGCTGTGATAAACCCTGTATGTAAAGTGAACACAAAAACGTTTCAGGAGTCAGTGGATGGGCAATCCTTTGTGGACTTTACACTCAGCTTTACAAGGACCTCAGCGACGTTTAAGCACTTCACAGGTGGTCTAGTCACCGCAGCCACAGCAAGATCAGCGTGTTCTTCTCTCTTTTTCCAGGGACTGAGTTTTCTTTCTCAGTATGCAGCTGCTGAGCGGTCCATTTGCCGTGCCCAGAGTCAGTCTGCAGGAGCAGGTTGACTCATTTCCCCGCAGTCCCCTGGGTGCAGGAGGAGTCCTGCTGCACAGGGCCATGGGCGGACAACGGGCCATTGTCTCTGACAGCAGCCAGGGTGAATGTTTTCGGAAAGGGCATAACAATGGGACAAGGTTACACTGATACTTCCCTGCATATCTCAGAACTGACCTCATTATCTCATTATCTCTCATTAGCTCCTCAAAAGCTGAAGCAAACAGCTCGGGTTTTCTTCTTGAGTCACAGCTGTGCTTGGTGCCGCCTCTGACTCAGGGCTTCCTACCTAGGGCTCCCTCCTTTCTGCTGGGAAGATGGACAGGGCCACTCACAGAACACAACGGCGTCCCAGACTCCAAAAGGTCTATTCATTTTGTGACATTAAGTTTCAACAACCAAGGTCATGTCTATGTAAGGGCTTAATTTTTTTTATTTTTTTTTTTAATTTCCCAGTGTTCCTAATTCTGGCTTAGCTCCACCAGCACTAGCAATATGAAGATCCCAGAGGTAAACCAGTTGCCAGCACAACTAATACCACATAATTTCATCCCACTCATAGCAGTTTAATCAATATAGCATTAAAAATTCTGGCAGCAGCCAGGCTACAGTAGGGCTCCCCATATTACTTATATTGTCAGAAACGAGCAGGAAATCTTCAGAGGGTCCTCTGAAGATAAACAAGGCCTAAGGGACAGCACTGGTTTGGCTGAGGGAGTGAGATCTGGTTTGTAGGAGTCTTCTCATATTGAGCATGGCATGCATTAACCCAGCTTTGGTGGGTAGGACAGGGAGATCACAGCCATAAGGGTGCCACAGAGGGGGCAAAATTAGCATTGTGTTGTGTTCCTGCTCCATTAGCATTGCCTAGAATTTTTAAGTCAGAAAAAAACGCACTTGTCTCCAAAATGCTGAAAATTCACTATCATGGGACCACATCTATTAGGTGATAATATACTATCTTAGGTTAGATTTACACCAACTTAAGATTTACACGAAGAGATGCTCGAAGAAACAAAAAAAAAAACCCAAACCAAAAAGACAAAAAAAATCATTTTGAGTGGAAAAAAACCCCACAAACAAACAAACGAAACAACTCTAGAAAAAGTCCCTGTTGTTTTCTGCGAGTCTCAAACTTCACCATCCCACAGAGCATGTGGGCAAGTGATGGGCAAGTGAAAGAAGACCATCCCACGTGCCAGTTATTCACAATACAATTCCAAGAGCAGTTTTTGTCTAAGAGCATTGATGTCCATTTTATTAGTATGAATAAAGGGAGTTCTTTCACATTTAGCTATATCCAGAAGGGCAATAGTCCATAAATCAATACATGGCATGGCTTTGCTTTTCCAGTCCATCAGTATAATTCTTTTGGCTGCCAGTGCTACTCTCAGGAGTCATCTCTTTTCCCATTTATTCAAATTATGTAGCGAGTTGGTGAATTCCAATACCAGCACTGCTGCAGCTTTGTCTAAATTGATTTCCAGGACTAACTCCATTTATCTAAGAACATTGTTCCAGAAACTGGCTGTTCTATAGACGTTTCACATTGAAAATATGAGGGTACTTTTGTCAGCGCCGAATCTACAACTTTGAGCACAGATTGAAGTCGATGAGTATGCGCATATCTTGGAAATTATTTTTCATGTTGAGTCCAACTGTTTTGGTCAACAGAGTTCTTCTGAGGGTGGAAAAAAATCTATTCCAATCTTAGGGTTTTCTCACTGGCTTTTGGAGACTGGAGATTGGTTGGGGTTTCTGATCTAAACTTGGAGTCTGAATGCAAGTAGCCATCAGAACGAGAGCTTGCTCAGTGTCTTTTATAGTAAATGCACTGCTACACCTCTAGGCGAGTAGCTAATTATGTCACATCTGGTTGATCAGTTCTGGTGAGGACAATGAGAGTGCCAACTGAACAGAGATAATTTGTTGTAATAGACTGTCTGATCCACTTGCTGGCATATTTTATTAATATAGACATTCACGGAACATACAACATAGGAATATACAAATGTATCTATAACGTATTAGAAATGTGATTTTTATGACTGTGTGAGATTACTGCAACTTTAATTATTTTCTTTCAGATTTTTTTAGGACTCTGAGCTCTTCTAAAATAGCTGTACTTGTAGCCATGTAACCACTGTTGTTCCACTGTGGTAAGATTTCAGAAGCTAAGTCCAGGAATAAGTCTCCTGGTCTCATTGAAGAATATAAATCAGGCAAATATTTCAAAGCATTATTAAAAATGAGGATCATCATCTTCAATTTTGCTTGTAACTTTAAAACTAGCGAAGCTGTGAAAGCTCCATTACATAGCATATGAGTCTGTGCAGGCTTATGCTCGGTTTCTCTGGCTTCTTGTACAGTAGGTGTTTGTCTAGTATTGTCATTGCAATTTTTATTGTACCGCATGATGTGTGCAGATGTGCTTCATCAACATCCCATGAGGAAAAGATTCTCTGCTCTGTATCGTTGCTCCCAGATGACGTCTACCTTATAGAATAACTTTCTGGGCTACCTCCTCTGGGATCAGGTAACCATTTAAATTCTCTGGATTTTGGTGTTTTAACAAGGATTTAATTACAAAGGTAAGTGTATGCACCTGCTAAGGCAGTCCTAATTATTTGATAATGGGGCAATCTTTCTCAATACAACCAGGTTTTGTGGTGGTAAGCTACACTAATGAAGCACACTGAGAGAACAAATCCTCTCTATGTTAAAAGGCTTATTTAAATTAAATAAATCTGTAAAGATTGAGAGGCTTTTTTTTTTTTATCACAGATATTGACAACTGTGGAGCTAATATTCATGGAGTACATCCATTACTACTGGAGGACGCTTGGTATTATTTTTGCCTTGTGTGACTTCCTTAAGTAATATATGGCATCATCTTTTAATGATCGTTTCTGACGTTTTTATCTCATCTGTTGCTTTTGAAAGCTGGTTTATATCTAGAGCTACTCAGTTGGAACCAATCAGTAACATTTCAACAGCGCTACTGTATTTCCTTCATCCAGTACATCTGCTGCAGGCCTGTGTGGTATGCACTGGGTCAGTATCGTATTTTAGTTTTCAGAAACTCACACCTTATAGTGAGCCCTTTGCCAATTTGCAATTGCAGGAGCCAGAAGCTAAACTACAATGTTACAACTTTATAATCTCAGGCTAATAAAAAAAAGTGGGGGATCCATAAGCCAGATGGGTTCCAATGCCCCTGTCAGAAGCTATGTTGATCATATACCACTTGTTTTTTTGTTTCTTAATAACCAAAAACATGTTAGCATTAAAAAAGCAAATGCACTTGACAGCATCAATTCCATTATGGTTCCCAGTCATCTGCTTTATTGGGTTTGAAGGAATTTAGCCAGAGCGCTCTATTTTCACTAGAATGTCATTAAAAACTTTCCAGCTTAGGCAAATGGTAAGCAATATTTTTTTAACTCTCTCGTTTTGCTGAAGGGTTTTCTTTTAAATTTCTCGCCTTTTAAAATATTTTTACCTTTCTATTTGTTCTTCTTTTGCACTAAAGAAACATCACTTAAAAAAACTTCAGTGCTTTTCAGCAGTGAGATGAAAAATATCGACAAATTACAGATGATGAAACATGGCCAAATTTTATTCCATTTGCTGCTGAACGGTAGTTGTGCCTGTGGAATGGATGAAAACAATTCAAAGTTCTAACCCTGAGGCAGACCCCAGATTATTGGAGCCCAAGCAGAAATGTCAGTGTTTGGCCCATAAATATCAGAAGCTAAAAACAAAAAATCAATTAATGCCACTGCTTAGAAACCGTGCACAAAATCCACAGGCTAACCCTTCGGTCTCTTTGGCTCTTCTTAGGCAATGCCTATACGGAAAGTCCACACTTCTTCCTCTGCCCTCTTTTTGCCTATCTTAAAACAAGGAAGTGGTGAGAGACCCCCCGCCCCCCCGCCTCAAAACAGAGAGGCAGGGAAGAAGAGGAATTTGCCTTCCTATGCAATCCAAGTAGCAAAGTGAATCTTTTCAGCCAATTCCTCAGTGTCCTAGAGATCGCTGTTATTAATGTGGCTGGGGGTGCATGCTGCTGATAATTACTGTTAGCTGGAATAATTAATAAGAATAATTGCTTGGTATGGTAAGAGAAGGGGAAGCTCTGGGAAGGGGAAGGAATAGGCTGGAAGAGTGATAGACTCCCTGAGCGCATTTTTATAGACAGGAAGTTCAGCAGAAAGCATCCTGAGAATAGAAGAATTGTCTGGATGCCAAGGACAAAAGTTAAGACATATAAGGCTTAAGTGAGATAGGGGTAGCCTGGAATGCTACAGTAAGATCTTATCATGGGTATGTAAGAGAAATGAATGGCTATAGGTTTTAAAGAGGTACAATATATTAGGGATTGTGGGGTGGTCTAAAATCAGTAATGTAGGCTTTATTTCTGGTGCAGGACCACTTGAGACAGCCAGAAGTCAGGCAGAATAGAGAGAAGTGGTGCCTGTGAGAGAGGTTTTGTGTAGTTTATCCCAGCTAGAGAGAGGACAAACTAGTCATTAGAAACAAAATATAGGTGCCAGGGGTGTGGAGAATGACCACAATTTTGGTATAATAGGATAAATTTCCTGCACGCTTTGCACTTAGGGAATGGCAGGCACAGCTCGCAGCGCTATTAACAGGAGCGGTGCCTGCAGCAGGGATGGATGCAGCCCCTGGGGATGGGGAGGCTGCTCGGTGATGCAGCTCTTCCCCACCATGCCACCTACAGTACCGGCTACTCTAGGTGAGGCTGCTGCTGGACCACCGCCTCCTCCGAGAGCATACCCAAACACATCCTGTGCAAAGAGCTGTGCTGACTCCAGCCTTTGCTGCCCCCAGCCCACCCCCAGCTGCCTGCTGACTCCTGCCCCAGCCCGGCCAGCTAAACTCCTCATGCAACTGCTCTCGATCCAGTCTTGGAGCATGTGAGCTTCAATAGCAGCCTGTTACTGGTCTTGACGGCTACACGAAGGTAAGCTAGGGAAGGATCATGCTGAGCTGGAGGGTCTGGAGGGGAGGGGGACAGAAGCTGTCCGCAGAGGATGGTGGCAAGGTCTGGAGGATGTCCTCTTTGGCCAGCACAGCTGAGACCAGGACAGAAGAAAGACATTGTCCTTGAACTCTCTCCTGACACCCACCAGGCACAGCCCAGAGTCTTCCATGAGCAGTGAAGTCTCTCTCTTTCCTAACCCTCAAAGAACAAGCTCAGGAGCTAAAAATCTAATTCTTTTTGTTTATTTTGGTTTTAATCCTTGTAGACCTTTAACAATAAGGATTTTCACAGATGTGAGATGGTTTGTGTGAAGACGTATTCTCCTTTCATTAGTTTAGAAGAGCACCTGTGTTCTCCCTCTCCTTCCTGCTCTTTTCTGATGAGCTTGGTGCTGTCTGTACATATATCCTATGCGTAAATAGCCTCCCTACCCGCCATACGCTCAATAGGATATACCTGTAGAAATAAAATTAAACATGGATAGAGGAAATGCAAGTGAATATGGGATGGCAGAGGCAATCTAGCAATCAGACCAGTAGTATGTCATAAAGAACAAGCGTGCTTAGAGTGACTTTTAGTTTGGTGCTAGTCATAGGGATATTACCGTTTGCTCAAGACAAAGTATAGCATTTAATTCTGTCACAGGAGATAAGAAAAGCTTGTATGGACAAGGTGTGACTGCGTATGATTTCACCTTCTAATATAAATCTTTTAGGGAAGAGCAACTGAAACTGAAAAAGATAGATATAGTTAATTACTTCTGTCTGGCACAGTGTAAAATCCCATTACAAAGGCTTCAGTCTGGATCTTGTCTTCCCCCATGACGCATACTACATAAATTAATTAGGGTCATGCGACAAGAAGAGATGCCAGCCTACCAATGCAAAAGAGTGACACGTTATCTTTCCTGAAATAATGCTGAAATTGCTGCTGTCACTGTGGGTCCCGTCCTGTTCCCATTCCTGCTTTAGTGGTTTCTCAGGTCCAAGGTCAGTAGAAGTGGTTTGAAATCCTTTCCCCATTCCTAGCAGCCAACCTCCAGGAGAGGATAGAAACTGTTACCAGATATTCATTCAATGATTGAATGGAAATGTTGGTACAGCACCAGTACAACTGGGTCTTGGTCTTGGATGGAGCCTCCTGGCTGCTACCCCAGTATGAATAAGGGATCTTATGACTGCTGCCAGCTGAAGGAATTCCTCTCTTAACTTAAAAGGACACATTTTCTGTGTACAGTCTCTGACAAATAGAGAAGCCTCTAGAGAGGTAGGATCGAGACTGATGTGAAACAACCTTTATGTAAAGAACTTTCAAGCCTGTATCTGTGAGGAACACCAAAATGGTTTGTCCAGGGGAACATCTGATAGTTTATTTCAGGCCTATCCCATTTATTTAGTGATGATGATTTCTTCATCTGGCCAGGCCTCAGAGAAAGAAGTATCCTAAGGATTAACTGGCTTGACACAGCATGCAGAACCACCAGCCAGCTTGTTCACAACCTCCAAACCACCACGACTAGAGCCAGATAGTTTAGCTGATACAGGAGTCTACCATGTACAGCTGTACAAAGCATCATTTTAAGAGGTTCATATCTATCCAGAGAAGCCTTTCCCAGGCACTTGAATGCAGTCTTTTGTTTGGGTTAACTTCTGGGTACCCAAACTGCTACTGACAACCTAACCTTCCTGGGAAGTGCACTTCCTTTGGTGCCAAAAAGCAGCTGCAGCAACGGCTCGATTCTCAGGCAGGTGGAAGCAGCCAGGAGAAATCTGTGACAGGGTAGTCCTGCCGTATCAGTGTCCTCCCTCTGTCTCAGGGTAAAGGGGACTTGGCTCCTGTTTTGTCCTCAATCAGTTGGAAAAGCGCCTTTTCACTCTGGATGTAGTGGGTAGAAACTGGGGCAGGCAATGACGCAGCGAGTGCCTGGGGAGGGTGGGTCACCTTCCCACCTCTGAGCAGCAAAGCGGAGAATACGGGCAGCTAAGAGAGTTAGGCTAAATAAATAAACACATAAATAAGACCAGGTTCTGATCCTGCAAGATGCTGAATACTTCCAGGTAAGGACTGAACACACAAGGGTCTCTCTGAAATTAGTGGGGGAAGACAATGCAAGAAGATGCATGTCCTTGTGAAATACAAGACCCGTGTGTCTGTCTTTGTATCATCTTTCTAGTTTCATCTGTTTTGGTTTCTCTCCTCCTTGGCCCGTGACTGTATTGCTTAAATCGCAGGCGCCTCGAGGTCAGAAGGTACCACGCGCAAAGGCACGCATCATATTAAAATCAATAACTGAAAATAAAGTTATTCTCCTGCAACTTTTTTGGAAGATCGTGTGCTGCAGGACCCTCCCCTCTCTGCTGGAATGCCTGCCCCCTGAGTGCAGCAAGAACACCCGCCCGCTGGTAGCTTTGCGCAGGCTGTTGGCGACGGGGCTCCTGGGGGACGGTGCTCTGCAAGGCCAGCCAAACAAAGCACTTAATCATCTGCTTAACTTTAAGCACCTGACTAGCTCCATTGAGTTCAATACAACCACTCACGTGTCCAAAGTTAAGCACATGCTTAAAAGATTTGTTGGATTAGGACCCAAAAGATTAGAGCTCTATGAAAGTAGCTGTGATCTTTAGGATGACAAAATGGCTTTCTCAATGGTAAAGAGAAAAATATTAACAACTCTGAAGAAATCTGATGGTAAGAAAAAAAAAAAAAAGCCCTTTAAGTCTTTCACAAGTATGTTATATATCAAGATGTAAGGAAAAGCTAATAAAAAAATTAAAAGGAACACAGCAAAGGAAAAAAAAACACAAAACAAATACGAAGAGATTTTTCTTGTCACCTGCAAAAGAGTGGAAATCAGTCAGGGAGAAAGTTAGAATACAATGGCACAGGAAATGAAAATGAAGAAGCTCGTGAAGGCTTTCCTTCGCTCCCACCTCCCCCCACCCTCTTTAAATGAGGTATTGACTGACTTCTTCAAACCAAATCTTAAAAAGGGAGACAAAGTTAACTACGGGTCAGCCTGTGTCAGGGTCACTAAGGCCAGTGGAGGAAATTACCTAAGGAAACTAAAATCTAGGACATATCCAGGACCTGGAGGAAATGATGCTAGATGTGAAAAGACATCTGGAAGGAAATCTTTGATTTATTATCACAATTTAAGTGAGTTCTTAGAAAACAAGCAACCGCAGCATAAAATACAGGAGGGAGAAACTAAGCCCTTAAACCATCACCCTGCAACCTTGTGTAAGACACGGTACAAGATATACTCAGCGTTTTTTCCCATTTGCTGCCGAGGCAGGGCTGAAGGCAGGAAAACAGGGCAGTGAGAGCGGGAGAGGCTTCTTCTCTAACCTCTGAAACTTTCCAGCAGGTTGCGGTGCGTGGCGAAGGGGCATGGCTACTGCGGCGCCCTGGACAGCCCATGATAAAGTGCCACATGACAGTCTGCTACTGAAGCTAAAAGCAGCAGGAGCTCAGAACAGAAGAGGGGAGAAGATAAAAACACAGCTGAAAAACAATGTCACGCTGCAGAGAAGTGCTGAGTGGGGCCCCCGCAGGGACCATTGCGTGGACCTTTAAGGATTTCATGTTCGCATGATTAACTAAGATGAAGAGGCCAGCTGCAAACTTTAATTTCCTGATGACACAAAGGGCCATGAACAATATATATATAGGGTTTGAATTTGTAATGGCACTGGGCTAATACATAGCAAAGGCTATTCAGTGTAGACAAAAAAAAAAATGCTGTTCAGGTTTATTGGTGCTTCATAACCACACGACGAGGTCGTTTCCCAGATAATTTTGCTTGTGGACAATCCCAGGGAGACACAAACAAACAAAAAAAAAAAGAAACACTGAAAAATAACAATAAAACAAAAGAACAGAATGCAATTACCAACAAATCTTGTGTTATTATCAGTCTCAGGTAACGATTAAAAATTATAAGTACTTCTAAAAACTGATCAGGAACAGATGCTTATAATTTCAGAGAAGCAAAGGCTGGCTGCTACAAGACTGTTTCCATGTGTTGGTCCGTGGAATGAAGAAACTGGATGAATGCTTATATCTGGCAGCTTTACCAACAAATCTCATGCCTAAACGTACTGGGGCAGATACTAGCCCTACTCTGGTGATTCAAAGGCACTGTAATGATGGGTTAGACATGTCTTTGGACCTACAGTCTGCAAAGAGCACAACAGGTTACACGTCACCTAACCCACTATATTATAACTGTCATACAGGAACAGAAAACATGCTCTTACTTCATGAAAAAGCAGGTCTCGTAGTACCCGTGTAAGACACGACCAATGCCAGGCACTGTTTGCCTTCTAAATTGTCTCTCCGTATTCAGTTAACATTCATATTACTAGCTTTGCTATAGTAACTCTATATACAGAGTCCAAAGTTCGGGAGTCTGCTAAGAAAACTGATATTGGTAAAGGCTACATCTCCGGTATTTTCTGCACGTCACTTATATGAACTTTTTTAAAACCCCATGGAAAAAGTAAACCCCATATTTTTTGTACATAGCTAACTTCACTTAATTTAATATTATGTGGGAGGTGACAAGAAACAATTAACCTATTTTGAGAAAACACAGGAATTTATAGGAGAAATGTAATTCATGAAGCAATAATTTAAAACTGTCCTTCTAATGCATTTCACGAACCCAGAGATAAACACTGTGGAATGTTTCAAATTATACAAGAGTCTGCCTCGATCTAAGTGGGTTGAAGAGTCAGACTAAAAGCATCTCACATAAATTCAAACCATGGTTACAAATATTCCTACTGCAATACTGATACATGAGTAGCAAACTTTTGGCTGGAAATTTTTAGAAGGAAAAATGTCAGTTGATAAAAAGCAAACACTTTCGCAGCAGTGTGTTGATTTCAGTGAAATGTTGTTTGGAAAGAATAACCGAAATATTCCATTAAACTTTTTGGAATGGTATGTTACTTTTTCTTTTCTTTTTTTTTTTTTTAATAGCACCTTTTTCTCCATTTGAAAATTTTCTCTAGCAAAATGGCTCAAATCAGAATGGCACATCTCAGTTAAGTCAATTTGTGAAACATTGTTTTATAAGAAACATTACACCTTTTCCTTTTCATTGTGCACCAGAGCAGAAATTGCCAATTTCTCCCTGAAGATGACAAGCGCCGGGCTCCCGAGGTGCTCTGGCAGCAAGCACGGGATTTCTGCTCCCACCGGTGGAATTTTCTGACCACCTGAGAGTTCCTGAAGACTGCAGGTAGCTTGTCCATGAATGAGTATGGTCCGTGTTTCTCTACAAAAAAGGTTGCTTAGAGACTAAAGTACCCAAACAAGCTGGAAATGTAGTGGTTATTAAACCAGCGGCAATCTATGATAGAGAGCAGGTACCTGTCAAATATTTCTTGAACGGTCCTTGAAATCATCCATCAGGCCCTTCCTGAAATTAGGCAATGGGTGGGCGTGCTAAATGAGTGACAGAAGATCATCGTATACTGAAGCCTAGCATAGCGTTTTAATTGCTACTTAAATCACACTTAACCAAGTGCTGGGATTTGGGGCAGCAATCTTAGACTCTTAACCTATCTTCCTGACCAAATTATAAGATGAAAAACAAGAGCTCTCAGATATTTCCCTGGAAAGTATTAAGGATAAATAAAAGGTACCAAGAAGGGGAGAAAATGTTATCTTTCTATCACAGCTTAATAATTGGCTGAAGATGTTTACCTGAGTTGTTGGTAATGATAGCCTCTGGCGCATCAATACAAGTGGAATACATGCTGTCTCGAAAGAAATACTGAAGAAAAACCTTTTATAGCTCCCCCTACTCCCCAAAAAAGAGTGGCCTGGTTAAAGGCGAAGCGCCTTCCTCAAGCCTTTTATTTTCGAGTGGCCCAGCCCAAGTACCCCAAGCTTGGTGTCAGGAAACCCCGTGCCGGTGTTTTTTGCCTTCGCATTGAAGGTGTCAAACACCGAAATGCTGAGGAGGAATGGAGCACACTCCTACGCATTTTATTTTCCCTGTGCCCCTTTGCAGGGCTGTGCCACAGCACATTCCTTTTGTTTGGAGGGGTATTCCCTCGCACACGGCTTTCTGCCAAGGCACTTCTGTGTGAAGCTCGGAACGAAATGGCCCATCAGGTCCTGAGTTCCTATCCCTATCAATACTCTCCATATAATGGAAGTGACGGCAAGACTCCTGGAGTAACAGATGCTCCATATGTATACATGAAATTGCATCAAAGAAACTGCGCGGCTCTAGCCCTTCCTCACATCCATGGAGATTGAACTAATTGACGGGAATGAAAATAGCTGAACTGCGAATGTGAGCCAAGGAAGTGTTGGGGGTCCAAGAAAAACTGCTCTTGGCTTATGTCACTAAACAGCTTAAGTTTCAATTTTGAAAATTACTTCAGTTTTACTTAAATAATTCTGTCTGCCAAGCGGCCAATTTGGGGAACTGATGAATGACAATGTCGCCCCATCTGCACTCAATGCAATATCCATTTTATATGACCTGTAGCAAAAAGGGAGGAAAGCATTATATTCCCAGCTTCTCCCTGGCACTCTCTGTAAGACTAAATGGGGATAGGATAGAGAATTAATAAAAGACTAGTTTGCTCACATGGGAAGGGAACAAAGGAAACGATTGCCTCCTGCACTGGAGCTGTACTGAGCGCATCGCCGCGCAGTTTCTTTTATCTGCATGCTTTGGGACTAGCACGGCCATACGAAACAAGTCTGATACTTTTATTCCATACAGGTCTTATATAACACTAAAAAAACCAGCAGATGGAGGATGAGAAGGCTACAAGCGACCGCTGAAAAACCTAACTGAACGTGCGTGTGTGCAAGAAGGATGGGCAATCCAGCAGCAGGTTATCTGTCACGCCAAAGCTCTGAGAGCTCAAATTAAAATTAAAATTTGTTTAAACCACGTTTGCCAGATTCTGAGTTTTCCTTTCCCAACTACCAGGATAGGGGATAAGCCAGATATTCTAGTCCCAGAGACTGTAAGTGAAATATAGATATGCGGGTAGCTGAGTGAATAATTTTTACTTAAGTTATGGGTTAGCTGGGCTGGGGTGGTGCCACTGACCTTCCACTCAGCATTCTGACCTAAATTTTTTCTTCCTATTTTTGTTTTTTCCTCTTCCTCAAGGCATAAAAATTTCAACATCGGGCCACCACCTAGGAGTGCAGACAAAGGCTTATACCTCAATGCCTTTCATCCCGATCTCTACGTGTGGCCTTGGTGTTGGTGCGGTAACACTAGAGGTTGTTTTTTTCTTCTAGTGTGTGCCACCTTCTTAGCCTTGGATTTATATTGTTTTCCCTTTTTTTTTTTTTTTCCCACAAGAAGAAGAAGGGTGCCAGCATCTTCTTGCTGGCATGCTCACATGTCAGTAGATTGGTATTCTGAGATGCCTTGAAAATATTTTGGGTTACACCCTTGACATTAAAATTTTAGTATAAAAAAAAATTAAAGCTTGTGTGCTGAGATTTACAATGCAATAAATCTACCCAAGGTCGGCGAAGACAGCCACCAGTTTTGGACCAGGGACTATTGAGATGTATTCTTATTATAACTTTATTTGAGTGCAATAAGCAATGAGTGGAGAACTACTCACTATGAGAAAGCGAACCCCATGTGTAAATCTGATGACCGCATTAAAAAGATTAAAATGTCAATGGCTGCTGACGTCCGAAAAAGGAGACTACAGAGACCTATAAAATTATAAGTAAGAGAGGGAAGTAGCCCTTAAACTTTTAACCAGATATTCTAGTGTATGAATGACCACATTAATTAATTTTCATCATGACAATCTAATTTTGTATTGATTATTTGCTTTTATTAGTTGGCTCTCCTAAGAGATTAATAAAGTCTGAAAAAAGGTCCTTTCCCCCCCCACCTTTGGAATACTCTTTTTGAAAACCAAAGATCAGGCCTTACAAAAAGCAGGCGGTCATCCTGGTTTTCACAGCGTGGCATGGGAATTATGTTCACAGGGCAGCCTTGCACCGCTACGTCTCAAGGTTCTCGCTCATGCGACTGGGAGTTTTATGAGGAAGGATGGCGAGAGGACTTCAAGAATTGGCCCCTGGTGAAGAACCTTATACAACATGAGCATTGTGCTGCATGCACTGCCAAAGGCCCGCAGAGAGCTGTCTGAAACAGCAATAGACACAAGGATTTACGACAAGAAGCAGCAATTGCAATATCTGGCTCTAAACATTTAATCTATGGTTACAGTTTTTACTTCGGATCAGAGCTGAAGTCAGCAGAATTAAATCTTCAAGTGTATTTCAGCAGCCCTAAATCCTTCTGATACTGTTAACAGTGGCAGACTTCCAAAATGCATTCTGTTAATAAGACAGTAAAGTATAAAACCGAGTTATCTTCTTCAAGGAAAAAAAAAAAAGGACAGTAGCAAGAAAGAGTCTTATAAAACTGCATTTGTGGTGTCCTGGCCATTTTCTAGCTGAATTTCTTTTCAAATAATTTTTTAACCTACTGTCCTTGGTGAATAAGAGAAAACTCTACTAGGAGAGAAAATCTTTCCCCAAAGCTTCAATTTTTCCCCTTATTTTTACAGGTTAGAAGAGGTTAAGAAATCACCAATCAGCTGGTAACATGCAGTACCAATTCTCCGTAGGCCAGCAAAAGGGATTCAGCAGCTGTTACCTTCACTTTTGCACTTAACATAACTTTTTGTTCACCTGCAGCTAAAGAAGATTTATGCAGAGCGCACTGGGAGGTTGCTCAACTCCCCAAGGCAACTCCATTAGCTTTCCCAGGAGCTATATTAAATGCGTATTAAACCACACACACACGCACACATATACACACACACACACACACACACAATCCCTTCAGCTAATGCACTGGCTCCATCTTTAAACTGACAAAAGTGTGGATACTCGCAGCAAAGGCCCAGATGCCATCCTTAAGCCCCTACTTTATGTCCCAAAATTACAGAGCATATGGTAAATAAGACTAGCTGCTGCTCTGAGGTCCCTGTGGGCAAAACTGGGTGTTTCGTGTTTCATTTCAGCCTTTGGTCTAAATGTGTTTTCTTCTGTGAGTTTCACTCAAACTCGTCTTTGGTTCATCCAACGTGGATCGCCAAGTCTACTGCATTTGTAAGACCTGAGTGCTGTGTGTATGTGCATGAGGGGTTTTAACAGGCAGATTAAAGAAAAAAGAAAAGGATAACATCTCCCATTTGGACATAAGCGTTCATATGAACCATTAATCCATTTGTGTGTGCTGAATGAATGGAATTGTGGTGTACCTTGAGAACCGTGCACCTGAGTTTCTGAAGGCTTTATTATGGCCGCACTAGCAAACACTCTGTAAACGAAGCTGTGGAAATCAGTGCCCCAATGCCATTTGCTCAAGGCCTCCTCCCTGCAGAGGGCTCAGGTAGCAGAGTGCCTCTGGGAGCACGCACGGAGAAGAACCAGCTGTGACACTGGCCTTAGTCCTCCAGAACAGCAGTTCTGGTGTAGAAGTCCTTGAAAAAGTGAAGTGGGATTTAACAGAGAATGCTAATCTTATTGCTGCATTTTAATCCTAACTGATAGAATTTGTTGCTATATTCCCCGGGATGGTTACAAGATTTACCAGAAAGCGTATCCTACTGAGTTTATTGTATTCCGCATTTCAGTTTCGGAAGGATCCCACTCTGTCCAAACTAGGAAAAGCTGCTGTCAAGTGCAAGCCACCACCGAGCTTGCTGACTGATGTCATCACCATGATGTCGCATTACTCCAGGCTTCAAGCATATGAATACCCCCAGCATGACCTCTGCTTTCCAACAAGGTAAATACACGCAATGGGATTTTGGTAAAGGAAAGGAAATAGGAAGTTCTCTGAGCTGTGACTCTCCCTCTGAACAACCACCAAGGTCAGTGAAAAGATGTACGTTATGCCAAAAATTGTACTTGAAGTATGTTATTAAACTTGTAAAAAGGTGTGATAAAAAATTAGGAAATGGGATCCTGTCCAACCTTGATTCCACTACCACAAGTGGGTGCTTGAACATAATATAGCTTTCAGTTACCTGGCCAGCCAAAATTTTCCCCACCTAGCTCTCTCCTCTCCTTAACACAACCCTCCCAGCAAATTTTAGGTCTTCTCCCCACAGTATGGGGATGCTATATTCAAAGTAAAAGAAATTCCTGTCAATTAAAATGTGTATTTTGCTTAAGCATATTTCAGAAAATGGCTAATTTCTTCTAGTTTACAGTTGCCCTTAATATTTCATTTGAAGTAGGCAGCTACCATGGAAAATTTTGGTCTGCAATGTTAAAGCTTGACAGATTTACAAAGAACTCAATGTGGAATTTTACTAAGAAGTGAAGTGTTGGCCATTTACCAGCCTTATAAATTTAATAGTTCTTAATAGAAATTCGCTTCCTGCAGAGAAATCATCAGAATCATTGCAATGCCTTGTAGATCTCCATGCCAACCTTCTGATGTGGAAGTCTTTTGCTATGATGGTGACAGATTGTACTGGAAAGCCTATTTATTCAGATTTTAGCTGAGGGGTATCACCTAGATTAGCAAAGGTCCTTGGAGAATTGCTCCGGGTCAGCCAAAATTTCTGCTTGTGGTATCGCCTATCAGCTGGTGCAGCGGGAGACATGGGGCATGAGAAAGTGCTCCAGAGGAAGGGTAACTTGGGTAGATGGTGACGTCCATTCAGCATAAGGTTCCTGGCAGCTCTATGGTGGTTTGAGGCAGCGCGGATCAGAACCAGGGAGTCAGAGCCAGCTTGCTGACAATGCTTCCCTTTGCTGTGGACACCACAGATCTAGAAAATCTGCTCACTCCTTTGTTTGTTCAGACTTCCTGGCTTAGGATAGATTTTCATTAGAGAAAAGGACACAGAGTAAGTTTCAAAACCTTGTTGAAGGAACATACTCATGCCTTTACTCAGTTTTCTGCAAGCACTTAAATCTCACTGTCTTGAATAAAAATCAGAGCCCTTCTTGCAGTGAATCTTGTGATGAAATTCTGTCCTGGGTTGCTCATTTCTAAGTCATAGTTAATTTAAGGAAACATTAAGTAGAGGCAATTTTTTTGTTGTTTTGTGGTTTGGACAGTGGCCTTTGTAAGTTTGAAAAAAATCCTGCCAGCATTTTGTCTGTCTCTTTTTCCATTTTTCAGTGAAAAGTTGTCAGAATTACAGGTTTTCAATATATTTCTCTGTTACAGGTGCAAAAGAATAATAGGAGATGACATAAAGCAGATGGATAGTTCTTTCTACATGATCCTGTTTCTGTTCAAACAGCAAACGATCAGTCCTGTAGAGCAACATGCATATCAGAAACAATTTAAAATAAGCTTAGGAAGGGAGAGGAGGGGAACACAGCAGGGGAGCCAGGCGCAAAAATCTGGAGTTGTTTTTCAAAATGTCCATCTCAGAGCAAAGATTTTAGTTCTGTTATCACCGAGGCACAAGGAGCAGGTTTCTACAAGAAGCTCTGATTAACAGTTTGCCAGAGTCACTTCAGACTTTTTCCTGGAAGTGTTTTGTGTTTCAGTGTTCCTGCCTTGAGCTCGGTTTCAGAATAGCAGCCCCGAAGACCCTTAAATAGAGCTAGGCTTGTGGGCATGGATATAATTCCTACAGCTGTGCAAACAGTAAAACAAAGATAGCATCTCTTCTGTTGCAACCCTGCAGATCACTGAATGATAACAAGGCGGAGGATTTACAGTGGATCCAAGGTGCTTCTCTGCTCTGGAATTCCTTCTGACTTGTCAAAGAGATGACAAACAAGTCCCTCACTCCTGAGGTGTCACGCACAACTCCGAGGAGCATAAATATCCAGTTGCATTTCCCCTTTCAGCAGTTTACTGTGTGGCATATTTCAGCCATGTATGTGGCATATCATTCACTGCACCTTTCTCAGACCTATAGATAAGGTCCAGTTCTCTGGTGAGGAAACTTCTGGGATGTTCTTCCATGTTCTGATGGACTTCAATTGAAAATGAGCTTTTCTAATGAACTAAGTTAATAAAAACTAGTTCTGCAGTATATGCCATTATCCCTCTGTTTTTCATTTCCATAAGGATTTCTGTAGGTCTGGCTCTTTTCTCTTTTTGACAATCGTACAACTCTCTTGAGTTAGTAGAGTTACTCCTCAATGCTGTCTCAACATTTTCAGTTTTCTGTATGTTACCAATTTTATACTAAAAGAACCTCAGGGCATCGTTGGCATTGGCAATGGAAAAGCTAAGGTTTTGTCAGTTTTGTGAGGTAGCTGGGTTTTGGCCCATGGGATGGTCTTATGATTTAGGACGGTTGAACAGACACATTACTGAAAGTTTTCTATTACACTTATAAGAAAGTAGCTAATAGTGCTGACATTTACATGGTATGTCATAGCTGAAGTCTAAGCTAGGTACTGACTTAGAGAGAGGGTCACAAAAAACCACCAGGCTACCTTCCACTGCTTGGTACTCCACACTTGGCCACTGTCTGTCTTCACGGACGGCAGTATGCAAAGTCCATGTAAGCCATTGGGGAGAAACCTGTTGTGTTAACACCATGTTGCAAAATGCTCCAGCTGTGGTGATGCCGCGTTCCTGCCTGCAGTTTTCACAGTGTTTAGCAACAGAGGGGTGACGAGTTTAGGAGAGATAAGATACTGATAGATGAAGAGTGAAACGGGTGGGAATTGGCCAGTCCTCACAGTGGTGATGGAGGTGCTGGACAAATGTTGGCTTACCTCAAATGCGATGTAGCTGCTCACCTAAAAATCAACTAGTCAAAAAGATGTCTCATTGTGTGCTGTAGATTTTGTCCTACACTAAGCTATGCTATAGCTTTCTGGCAAAGATTGAACAACTAACTTACAATTAGGTAAACTCCAGTTTCTAACTAAAATTAGTTTGATTTCTCTTTGCAGAGTCATAAATAGAAATTGGCCCCCTGAAAAATCTCTATTACCAAAACGTAGATTTCAAATCCAAATCAGCACGAGGATTTTTGATAGTTCGCAAATTAAGAACAGAATATAACCTCCAGATGTTTCAAAATACAACCAGCCTATTGAAAGCATTCACCTCTATTAATCATGCTATATAATGGGCTGAATCGAGACGCTATATTTATTTCACTCCAGAGGAAAGATCTCTATAACTCAACTGCATCTTTGCCACTCATGAATTATCAAGTCTCACTTTGCTTGTGGGATAAATATATCTCAGTTATGTATGCTCTCTTTTCCTCTCAGTGTATCTATATATTTTTTGGTGTCAATTTTTATTTATATGCATATACCTGCAATGCTCACAGTGGAGGTTGTTACTTTGCCATAAGTCGAAGCAAATCAATTTGGTCTACAAACACAATTTATTTTCCTACTGCAGCATTCTGCAGTATCATCACAGGAGATATCTCCACAGCCTTCACTATAACTGTTAAAGTGTGCCACATGGCAAAGATGTGAGGAGGTCTAGCATTTGATCAAGTTGACAGGGAGTGTCAGGCTCCTGCTGTAAGCCGAAACACCAGCACGATGACACGTATTTGATGTCATTTCAATGTAGATTCTGACATAGGCCAATTTATGGTCCAATTTATGCCTTGACTCTCATACCAAGGCCAAGCAAGCTATAAAATGTAATAAGAATTTCTTCAATCAATGTCCAGAGGAAAAACAAATCACTCGGTTACTGACACAATATTGCATCAACACTCTAGTAAAGTTCTCACAAGTGTGTGACATGCCCCTAAGCTACAGCAAACATGTGGAGTAAAAGGCTGGGCAAGACAACATCTCATCCCTGAAATGGGAGCTCCTCAACTTTACGGCCGTTGACAGGTCGGTCCTTCATCCTTGCAGCTTTCCAGTTTGTTAAGAAGAAAATCCTTCTCTTTTTGATTCAACCTTTCCTCCCCACCACTATTTCTTTTACTCTGTATTGCACGCTGTAGCTAGCTATTTAACAAGTCTCAGCACAAAGAACCTAAACAAGGTTGTGGTGATCAGACACTGACCACTTAGCCTGGCCAATGAGCCTGTTAAAGGCTTATATATTTTCATTTTCAGATGCTCTCAAATGAGATAGAAACTTCTACCCTCCTCTTCAGCTCTTCATAATCAAGACACTACCCCTATCTCAGCCAGCTGTTAGAAGTTGTCAATGGCAAATAGGCATGTATAGCACATATTTTTAATTGGATATGGGATATGGGATGATGTGTTTTTTCAAAAGCACAGTTACTGCCTCTGTAATGTGGAACAAATGGTCTTGCCCTGTGGACAACATAAAGCAGGCATGAGAAAATGTTTGAGTGGTATACACTGTATACCTTCATTCCAATATTCCTCTGACTTTGTACATTTAGGACTGTGAGTATGAGTGGTTTTGGTTTTCTGTACTGAACCAGAACAGCTGACATGGTACTTATTTTATCTGGGAAGGTCTTTGCCCTGGTAATTTCAGGAAAGTCACCGCACGGAGGGGACTGACTCTTTAGGTGACTGTGAAAATGAAAACAAGGTAAAGGGACAGTACTCTACACCTGAACATTTCTCTGCACACATCAGAAAAATTGCCCTCTGAAGCTTGCCCAAGTACACCAGAGGTACACCTACACTGCAGTTACACCTCCAGCAAAATGTCAATGCATTTGCTGTGCAACAGGTGGGCTCTGACCTGAGGAAGGGCAGGGCATGGGGATTCATGTAGGTTGTTCTGTCCCATTTCAGAACCGTTGTGGGGCAAGGGCTGGGGCTCAACCTTAGCCGGCAGAGTAGCTGCAAGACCCCAAACAGCTTCTGCTGCCACTATAGTGCTGGCAGCCAGGGAGCAAAGTGGTTTACAGGGCTCCCAGACCTAGACATATGAATTCTGACAAAGCCTGTTCTCAGCATTGGCTCAGGGAGGCTGTATTGCTTGCACGTGGATTAAGCATCTCGTACGATGACTATTCACATCTCCTCAGGTTTGGTCATCCAGATATCTGCAAAGGCTTTTTTCTAACGTTTCCCTCGTACCACCACTAAAATCTCTTTGGCCGTAATTCAAGGTATGTTACCCTTCTGTTAGCATCCCTTTGGTCTCAAAGCTGGCTCTAGCTGCTTCTTCTTACATTTTCCTCCTTTCCCTGCTACTTTCTTTACTAACTTTCTTGTTCTGCCCTCATCACCTGAGTATGTCAATATAGCACCTCCCAGTAGTGCAGTAAACAAAGTGAGCATTACCTGTCAAACATGATTCTGTCTCCAATTCTCCCAAAGAATAGAATCATAAATGAAGAATTTTGTTTTAACAGAGATTGTTTCTTTTATTTTGTTTTTTTGTTTGTTTGTTTGTTTTAAAAGAAAGATTCATATTGTTCAGTGTTTTTATGTTATGAAGGGCAAACGTGTGCTATATTGGAAGAAAAAAGGAAGGGACTGTGAAAAAAGTAAAAATTCCTTTTTCCTGAAGATTGTAAATTGTTGATGTTTGATTTTTCTGCACCTCAGAACAGCTCTCCAGTTTCAAAATTGCTTTCAAATGAAGATGGTTTGCTTTCAAAAAGACAAATCAAAACAGAAGTTATTGTAATAATAATTGCAGATGGGTAACACAATGCAACACATTTTTTTCATTAAAAGTGTCTCATTGAGAAAGACCGAACCAAACATTCATGTAATTGCTAGAACTCTCTATTCTCTCCTGACCCAACATAAATCCAAATACTGGTGAAATTTTGATCATTTCAAGTTGTGTTTTGATTGAAACAGGTTTGCCAGACATCATTCCAGAATAGCTTTTCTCATCTGCCCTAGGATCGCTGGAACCTGAGAGGGTTCCTAGATCATAACCCTGGCTGAACTCTGCCTCTTTGAATCCTGTACAAGCAAGCCTTGCTCTTTTGGAAAGAGTGTTTCTGTCTCTGGGAGCAAAAAGGTTGCCTCTGTTTTGTCACTCCTCACTGCTCTTCGCCACCGTATTGTTACATGTCATCTCACATTAGTTTGCACATTTCTTGGAGAAGAGGCATTGGGCCATACTCAGGCTCTCTGCTGTGGTCCCTAAAATAAAAAAAGCAAAAGATAATTGCTACCACCTATCCGCTTTCTCTAAAAAGAACGAGATAAGGTTTGGCTGGCCTGAAGTAGTCATTGCTCCTTTGAACTTAAGTAATGTTGTAAGCACCTGAGACTGTCTTAGCCTTCATGACGTGGCATTTGAGTATGTCTCCCTGTGCTTTTATATGTTTTTGTATTGAGCCTGTCACTGTGCCAAGGTCTATCACAATACGTTTTAGTCACTGTACAAATATAAAATTATGGCAAACCCAGACATTTTTACATAATACAGTAAATCTTACTGTACTCTTGGCTAAAAAACCACCACAGCATATGCAGTTCAGTTCAGTGTTACCCCTGATGTCATTGCAAGCACTTGTGTGGGCAGGGGTGCACAGAAAGGTCTTGTTCCAAAAATCGTTCTTTTTTCTTCATTGCAGTTTCTAGTACTATTATACTGCACATGGTTCTAAAAATCATATGTAAAATCTCATGCCCTGTCTATGATGTAAAAGTGGTTATTGACCCATAGCATATATCACTGTGAGCCCTTGATGATTGGGGCATAATCAGCCCCCTTCTTTTCCCACCATACAGTACCAATTTAGAGGGCTCTCCTTTATACACTAACAACAGGGACACAGCACATAGACACTATGAGCAATATTCGATCCTGTGTGAACTCCAAGGAGGAATTTGCCCTGGGAATTAAGTTAAGTTGTACTGTCAGTAACATCCATGCATCCTCAGTGAGTGCATGATTGCAGCCAGCCTCCCTTAAAAACCAATACTAGTCCAATAAGATTAAACATCCCCAATATACCAAAGAAACTCTGGCAAAACTAAATCTGAGAAGTTCTTTTTATAGCCCTGTTTATAGCCCCTTTGTTTATGCAGAGATGGGTCAGCTGAATTTAAATCTTTAAACCCTTAAGTGTCACGGACGACACTAGCTTGCAAAAAGAGTGTAAAAAGACCCGATTAGGACGTGTTACACTTTCCCTGCTAAGTATGAGGTTTGAACAATCTTTTTTAAAAGCACACATAATTGATATCCACCTCTATTCAAAATCTAAATTAATTTCCTCTCTCTCTAGTGTACCGCCACTCTGAATACTTCCATCAGAGAACGGTAAAGCAGAAGCTTGCTGTGTTTGCACAAAATAACTGCTGCACTGTGCTGAAAAATATCCAACCTGTGCTTCCGCTCAGAGTATGTTGTTTCATGCTGTATGGTCAATAAGTGTATGGATAATCAGGAAGCCTGGCCCTCCTGTTACCCAGAGCTGTTTTTTCCTGAACCAAGAAACCTTCTCTATAAAAACACGATTTTGCACTGATGAAGAAATCGCAGTGTGAACTGACATTATGGGAAGCTGTTTGCCTCCTGGGATTAGATGAGAATTTTTCATGATATAAGGGAAGATACTATCAAGCAATATAAATATGTAAGTATAAAACATACTAATGATGTGCAATGGTAATTCTGTGACCTCCCATTTGCTTCATCGAAAGAGAACTGCAGAGGACTTCAAAGACAGTTGCAGCTCCCTGTCAGGTCAGGGTGGAGATTACATGGAGAGTGCCTTTTCCAAACACAAAAGAAAAGGGAATAAATTGAACTGGTGGGCGAAAAAATTGCAAAATATGTGCTGTGCATTGTTACAGAGTCTCACTGTTTGAACGGTGGTGTGATAAACCACAGACTGGCTGACACTTAGGGAGCAGCACTGACAAAGTAACATTGGCCTTCCCACCCCAAAAGTAGCAACCTGACCAGCTGGATGTTAATTTATCAGAGCTGGCAGGAAAGCACTGGGGGAGACAGTAAGAAGGGAGAAGCACCTTAGTAGAATATTCACCATAAAGAAAACCAGAATCATGCTTTTTGCAGCCACTGGGGCAGTATGCTGGAAAAGAACAAAGACGTTGTTTGGGGAGTCTTGTCTTTTCACAGGCGGCTTGGCCCAGCTTTAGATTGTTGTCCATATGGTTATGTTTGAAACTACCTACTTGGATTTACCTGGAATGGTTCTTCCCTGGTAGTGAGCCTAAAGATTTTCCTCACCCAGTAAAGCCTTTTGAAAGTTTGTCTTATATTAAACAGTCTTGATCAGGTAGGGGAACAGGATGGAAATATTTGTCTTCTACTTCCTTTTACTAACTGGGTGATCTTTGAATTCAGCCTTGGCTGGGGAGGAACTGAAGCAGTAAGGGCAGAACTGAGGAAAAGCAGGGTGTCTTCAAATCACTTTGAGACACAAGAACATAATGTCATGGCAACAGCCTACTTGTAGCAAACACGCATGTTTTGCATATACATCTCCTAAAAATGACCAGACCTTGCTTTTCTTCTCTGCTTGAGCATGCAGTTTGGAAACCCTCCCAAGCTGCTCAGAGTTGCTCCCCAGCAGACTTCCTTGGCTGGGATTTTCCTGAGAGAATGTGGAATAATCTCAGTATTTTGCTGTGCTAACTGGTCAACACAGGGCTTTGCAAAAATGCATATGCCAACTGGACTTGTTTTTTTGGCATGCGTCTCTGAGATTTTGTCTCCTTTTGTTGTGTGCTGAACTGGACTCTGTGCCTTCCCTTTGCTTGCTCACGTCATGGGTGAAACCACAGTGAAAGCAAATCAAGGTATTCCCATCCGATCTGCTGGTATGCTAAGTGCATCCACTCATGAAACCAAAGGGGTCCTGGCTGTGACTGTGTGTGCAGGTTCCCCTGACTGTGTCCATGCTCTTTCTTTTCATGTGGACACTAGTACAATAGATCTTGATGCTGTCAAGAAACTTACGAGGCTGCAGTGATGGACTTGAAATAGTTTTGAGGGAGTCTGTGTCCTCAGTACCACTGTCTCAGGCTCTCTGCTGACTCAGGAAGACAGCGCACATTTCAGGGTTATCTGGAACCCCAAAAGATACTACCTTTTCACCCAGGGAAGAGATTTTGGAGTGAATAACTGCATCACGAAAAAGGTAAGAAAAAATAAAGAGATAGATTCATTGCATATGACTCTTAGGAGTTTATTATGCAGCTGAACATATTAGTCTAAAATGAGGATCCCTGTGTAACACACTTTCTACAGGAAATCACTGATGGATAGTATACAACACGATACATATGGGTAGCTGTGCAATGATCCAGTGATCGAGAGTGCTCAGGGTCTGAGTCTTCTTTGAGTTACACTCATGTCACTTGCATGGAAGTTCATGGAATTATGCCAGTGTAAATTTAGTCTGCGATCATAATCAGTCAGGGAGACCTTAATTAACTTACATTCCAAATCAGTACTGAAATCTCTGTAACAACAAAGCAGTTTTCTGCAAAACTGTTTCTCCATGTTAGCCCATATCTCCCTTTCCGTAATTTTTTTCCTGAAATTTAGTTTGCTTTATATACTGTGTAAATCCTTGTGTACTGCTGCTGTCCTACACAGTATATAATCTCACCTTCTCATGCTAAGGAGACAGGGTGTTGTGGTGTAACCCCTGCTGGCAACTAAGCACCACACAGCCACTCACTCACTCCCTCACGGTGGGATGGGGGAGAGAATCAGAAGAGTAAAAGTGAGAAAACTCATGCACTAAGATAAAGACAATTTAATAGGCAAAGCACAAGACGCACACACAAGCAAAGCAAGGAGTTCATTCACTGTTTCCCATCAGCAGGCAGATGTGCAGCCATCTCCAGGAAAGCAGGGCTCCGTCGCATGTAATGGTTACTTGGGAAGACAAACGCCATCACTTTGAACATCTCCCCCTTCCTTCTTTCCTCAGCTTTATATGCTGAGCATGATGTCACATGGTACGGATTACCCCTTTGGTCAGTTGGGGTCAGCTGTCCCAGCTGTGTCTCCTCCCAACTTCTTGTGCATCCCCAGCCTACTCACTGGTGGGGTGGTGTGAAGAGCAGAAAAGGCTTTGAGTCAGTGTAAGTGCTGCTGAGCAATAACTAAAACATCCCTGGTTTTCCAATGCTGTTTTCAGAAAAAGTGCAAAACCTAGCCCCATACTAGCTACGATGAAGAAAATTAACTCTACCCTAGCCAAAATTAATTCTACTCCAGCACACAGGGTTAGGCCTGCTCGTCCATCTCTGACCAGGTTGTGACTCACAAACTGTTGTCACAAGAAGGATGTTTCCTCCAATCCAATTAATGACAAACATTAATTTTCTTGAACGTGCCTGCTGAAGATCTGTGTTTTGAGTGGAAAATCTTCCTGCAACAAAGATTGATTAATTGTTAATATTTGATCTTAAAAGGCATGGAACCTGGGGCTATGTTTTAATACTAGTCTTTATGAGGGGGAGTGGGATGCAGCTGCATGATTTAAAAGGGGGTGAGTTTCCTGGTACAGTTCACAGCTCCATCCCACAAGCAGTTGTGCCAGGACATCTGAAAACTGGCATCATTTGCAGGGGAAGAAAGAAACAGTGGTTGGATGCAAAGGTCGTGGGTTAAGCTAGTACCAGTGACCAACACTTTACACCGTGAAACCACAGCCTGAGAGTCTCGGGGAGAGGTTGCAGTGGCACAGGACCCTTGGGCAGAAAAAGTGCCAGAGAGACATGCTTTCAGAGGAGAGAAGTTTTTAACTCCCAAACTATCTATCTCAAGAAGTAAACTATCTGCTTAGGAGGGAAACAGATTCTATGACTTAGAAGGGTACTAATCCAAAAAAAAAAAGGGAAGAAATTGGTCTGAAATGACATCTAGCCTAAGCTGGAAAGATACCCGGAGGAATCGGGAAACAAACAGTAGACGTTATTTGTTTCATTAGAATTGAACACTTCTCATGTTAGTCAGAGTAAATGGTAATTGGTTTGTGAAACCTTTTGCAAAGTCTCTGTGCAATTCTACTATCAACTGAAGAGGTTAATTTCCAATCCAGAGTCCCCACAAAATTGGAGTTCTGGAAAAGGAGGTATTTGGGGTATGGGAAATTAGAAGTGGCACTTCTACTCCTGGGACATGGGCTGCGTGAACTCTGAAGTCCTTTTTTTTTGAGAGGATATAAAAAGATATTCTGGGCCCACAATGGGCAGCAGAGAAGTTGAAGAAAGAGCCAAGGCTATCCCTCCTCAAACCACCATCCATGGGGCCAACAAGTCAGTGTCAGGGATATTTAGCAGGGAGACAAGTGGCAGATTTCTCTAGGAACATTTTTGAAAGATACAGAACAAAGCTGCATTAATAACAGAAAAACAAAATTATACAGTAACCTGGTATGTTACCAGTAGCCCAAGTATTTGTGGTTATGTGAAGATTACTTCATTCAATTTTCTTCAGATAACACCCATTCCTTTACATATCTTCCCAAATCAATGGAAGAACTATTTTTCACAGAAGAGCTTGAGAGAAACAAGCATCAGTTGTGGCCATTAATTTTATGAATGATTTGTTGGAAACGGCATTAAACGGCAACATCAGCCCACAAATGAGCTTTGAAATGTTCTTATTCCGAGTCTGTGCAGATGGGCAATTTGCTGTGTAATCAGTTTTCACAGCCACCCTTTCAATCAGGGTCACTTGTCTTATAACCATGCTCTTGTTTTGCAGGTTTATATTTCACAACATCTCAGAAATGCTGCAAGTACAAGTCCAGTGACCAAAAAAGAGATAACTCAGAAAATACAGCAAGTTTATGTCCATGGGCACTTTGAACGGGGGATTTCAACAAATATAATACTCTGAGAGTGTCAATAAAAGGTAGACATATGGTCGAAGAGGAGCTATCTAGAAACCAGTAAGTGACAGCTTAAGACTATTATTCTAGCTACTCTATGAAACTTCCACTTGTGCTGTAACCCAAGTAAATTACTGCAGTGGTATTCCTGTATGCAATTAAAAAGGAGTCTCATATAAATGTAGAAGAGTGATATGGCAACTGTGTAAATCTAGGATGATGCCACCCAAAAGACTTCATTGTCCTCCTAGAATGTAGATACTACACTGGAGAACATATAGAGATTAACCACCAAGTGATACAGAGATCAGAGTATAAAACATATGGGAAAATATCAGAGGAACTGAATTTATACAGAGATCACTCACTGGGGACATTACCATTATGTAGAAGCGCATTTAATGAAGGAAGGGAATTCTTCACATTAGTACAAGTAGGTAGAACAAGAAGCTGCAGCCTCAAAGTTTAGGCTAGATATCATGATTTTTTTCCTTAAAACAGATGAGCTGGGTATTAAAATAGGCTGCCCAGAGACAGGTTATCTTCTTAAGTTATCAGCGAGAGTAGATAAAACTTTACATGGGAGGGGATGGCACAGCCACACAAGGAGGAGGTATTGCTTTGAGCCCTGCCAACTCCCCTAAACCAATAAGCCACCTCTGAAAGTGGCGGAGAGTGGTGGCACACGTGCTGTGCCCCTCGGCCACCCACAGCATGAGGAAACTTCGGCAGCTGCTTGCAGGAGAGGGGTGACACTGGCTCACCAGCAGCTCCTACAGCCTCCACGCTGGTAAGGTGAGACAGAGCCACAAGTTTATGGATATTTAGATGACTCAGGAGTCTTCTTCCAGTCCTTTGTTCTCAGTTCTCAGTGGTCCATAAATTACCTATCTTACTTAATATATAAAGGCTAAGATTATTTTACTGTCAGTTCTCTCTGTGATGCAATAAAGCCATGAAAAACCAGGAGATATGGATAAAAAAACCCAGCAAAATGAAGACATGCATGCGGCACTTTGAAATTTCTCATGCATGGATTTCAAAGTACCTTAAAATAGTATAGGAAAGTCTTGATAGACTAGGTTTGAGGGCATCTTCACTGTGAGTTTAGGATGGCCAGATCAGTCCTAAGCAGTGAAAGAACATGTAAATAGTCTCAAGAGGAGCCGCAGTTTTTTCATGCTTCTCCCGTGCACCATTTCAGTTCCCTATACACAAATTCTGAAAGGCTTTTGCAGATTTTTTTGTGTCCTTATATTAATATCTATTCACTCACCAAGAGAGTCTCCCTTTAGTTTTCACAAAGTCTATTTATGCAGAACTCAAAAGGCTGAAGAAACAAAATCTCTGCCATTGTAGAAACCTCTAGAAAGTCCAAAACAGTATCATATGAGGATCTGACACCTCAGAACTAAACGCTCGACCGTGCCCCATTAGAATTCTTCCATTTCCAGTACACCTTTCAGCAGCCCTATCTAACCCTTGCTGGGTTGTAAAATAATGGACCTTAAATGGGTTATTCTGTGTATGCTGTTATTCCTGGGACTTGAGATGGTTGTATTTTTTTGGACACGGTGAAGAGAAACAAGGCAGCTTCCGCTTAAGAAGGAGAAAAAGAAATGTTACTCTGTTGGTTGGGGGATTTTTGGTTGTTTTAATGGCAACCTTTTTGAAGCTATACTCTCAGAGGTTCTGAACATTAGAACGAATCCTGGCGGAGAGATTAGCAGGCAGGATAGTGCAGGTGAGGCACTGAAAGACACAGGATAAATACAATTTATCACATGACTTTAACCAGAGCTAGAGGGTAACTCTGCCAAATGTGATTTGATTCATGTGGACACATACACATGTATGCGTGCACACACAGACCTGAGTGTGCATGTGTGTATGAGAGAAATTTCTTCTGTGCTTTGTACTGAGGGTATTCGCTGGAAATGATGTATGAAGTGAAATCCCCATGCTCACGGCACGCAGGGAATATCAGACAGAACTCCACAATCACTGCAGAGATGGGCTTTGCTATTGGCAGATCAAACGCAGCCAGAAGAGCAAACCAACCTGAAAGACTCTGGGGAAAACAAATATTTTTTTTTAAGTTATAAAATAACGTTCCCACCATTTTAATATCATTTCTCCCATTTTCTCTCCCTCTGGCATTCCCCTGGGCAGCCAGCTGCATTAGCTGGAGCCTTAGAGAGATAAGAGCCCTCCCCACACAGATTTCCCCTTAAAAGCCCTTCACAATGTGTTAAAATTACATTTTGAATAACACTTTCTAGCTTTTTTTTATTAATTTTTTAACGTGTTTTTACCATCTGAGAGTTTCTTCATAGCAATAGTAGAGGGCGGTTGTGTGGGAAACAGGGGTTGGGCTCTTTTCTCCTCCACACTCGCAAGTACCACGCATTTGATGTTGTATCTTTGAGAAACCGAAATAAATTAAACCGCCTCCCAGCGATGCCGTGAGTTGTAAGGGGAATCTATGACAAAAGGTGTGGCTTTCCCAGGCCTTCCCATCGACTGATCCCAGGGCGAAAGCACAGTGAGAGAGCCGTAAGAAACCCTCCCAGAGAAGGAGCAGGTATGGACATACCCTCTTCTGGGGTGGTGGGGTTTCCCTCCACCCATCACTGATGCTTGAACACACCTTAGCGTTTCTAGACCGTTCCGTTCGTGATGAGATGATTTCAGCTTGGCTATAGATTGCTGAAGAAGGACGTTTATTTATAATACGCAGTGTAGGAAATTAGGCCATTGTACTTCTGCACAGGGGAAAGATTCATAAAAAGTCACACAGAATTATTCTTATATAAGTGACAATGACATCGTTGTAAGGAGGAAGCAGAACTTTATTTGTCTTACTTAAAATGATATATAGAGCACTTGTCTGTTTATTCCACTGCAAACAGCTTCTGCAAAAACAGCGGTAATTCCCTAGGGGGTTCTGCTGATAGTTATAAGTTACTTGAGCAAAATCTCTCAAGTGAGCTACTGCCTTACAGGTAGCCATTATTCTAGATTCAAAGGGCTTTTTGTTGTTGTTGTTTGTTTGTTTGTTTTTTAAAATTATGTGCCGTGTAATATTGCTTTTTAAAATATAAATTGTGTCATAACACCACTACTTTTCAAGTAGGTAAGTATCTGTATCTAAATCAAAGGATGTACTGCCAAAGGAGAAACCAGTCAATAAATTGGCTTCATAATCAAATCTGGCTCAGGTTAAAGCAAAGTTAGTTTGATGGATTCAGCTGAAACCCAGTAAATAGCAGCCTACATAATTAAGCTGCTCTACCTTCGTGTAGTCTCCCTGGAAGCTTATGGGCATCTCAAAGGCACAAGAGTGACAATCAGCAGCTAAGCCGAGGAAATGAACAGGCAATATTGCCCACCCAGACATCATTCCTTACCCCCCATTACCATTGTCTCACCTCTCAGAAGGATTAGCAGAATTTGTCTTCGATTCTTTGACGGGACCACAACATCTTCCTCTAATTTAAGGATGGATTCTGGGTCTGAAAATCAAATAACTAATATTAAGCAATGGGCAAAAATCAACACTGAAACTTGGTCTTGCTCTCTTTTTCTCATTTACGCGAGCTTATGAGCCTATTGTCTATGAAGTCTCAGCCTTCAGCAGCACAGTTAGAGGGTGTTTTTAAACAGATGACAGGAAGGAAAAAATAGAAAAGCAGGATAAAAACAAGCCTTGTAGTCCTCACAAACAGTTTGCATTTTTTCCAGCGGGACATGGAGCGGGGTGAGGAAAGAAGTGAACTATCTGATGAAGCCAAAAAGAATGGGAATTGGCACTGAAGCTGACAGGGGTCTGCACCATATTCTTATTATTAATTAATTGCAATCATCAAACTATTTCTTCAACTAACTCAGCTTTCCATAGCCCATTTTCATTCTTGATTGATATTATTCTGGTTGTTCAGCAAGAAAGTGAAAAGTGCAAGGTCTGTAGTTTCTTTTTAGTGTTTTAGTCCCAAAAAAGAGGTTTGCAAAAGTTGAAGACGTGTGAAGCTTGGCTTAATTTATTCATTGGGAAAAAAACAAAACCAAATTAATTTCCAGGAAATTAATGCAACGTTTCTAATTTACTTTGAGAAGTCATCATCATTTCTTGACTATTTCTGGTTCTTTGGTGACCCAGGGAAACTCTCTTTCACTATGACAAAGCTTCTTTTTCCATAAAAAAATGGTAATAATAATTACCTGCTTCACAGCAGTGTGGTAAGATTCAGTTAATTAGTGTTTTCAAAGTGCTTTGAGATCCTAGGATGGAAGACGCAATAGAAATGCAAAGTATTATTATTATTCAGAGTTAACAACCAAATTTCAACCATTTGCACTTATCCATCTTAACAGCATGTACTCAAGGGAAGAAAACACATAACTTGTCAGCAGACAGTCCTCTTAATGTGGGTTATAAAACCACCTTCTTGATTACCATCTGGAGTAACATTCACAAGTGAGGGATAGCAGATGTGTGTGCATGGAGAGATGCAGCCCACTTTCCCAATCCATTGGACACATCAGTGTTGCCATACTGTATCCAGCCAGCCTGGTATTATGTCTCTGACGCCAGCCAGCTCTTGATGCTTAAGGGCAAACAAGAGCCACTCTTGCCTTTCCTTCAGCAAAAAAAAAAACCAACCCAAGCAAACTCCCCCTTCCTCCTTCCACTTCCCTCTTTCATAATAACAACGCAGCAGCCAACTGTGCAATGCTCTACAGTGGATGAAAATGTCTTCCTGACCCCTGTGTGCAATTAGTTTCCTCCCAGGAGCATGAGATTTGATTATTTTTGCCGTTATCTTCGCTTGTACAGCCACAAGTGTTATTATCTCTTCTCCATTTTTCAGATAGGCTTTTTTTTTTATTTTTTCCCCTTGAAGATTAGCCTGAACCTTCCAGAGCTCTTGCAGGGAGGTGCCCCACGGAGGTGTGCTGCCTCTTGTAGGGGGGAGGACCATCAGCCTGCGGTTCCTTCTAGCCCCTCGGATGTCTCCAGAGGCCTGCTGGGCAGGGATGGGAATCCCTATGGGGACATGGAGGTGGAGGAGCTTCGCGAGCCATCTGCAGAAGTGAGATTTGCCCGGGTTTAATGAGAAGAAACGGGTGGCGTGACTTAATTTAATTCCGTTCAGACTCTGCTGCCATTCTGCCCCTTTTTGCGGGAGAACCTGAGAAGAACCACTTTGCAACGTCCACCCACTGAAAGCTAGCACGGTTTCGTGGAATATTAAATGCACAGTCCCGGTGCCATTTTATTTACATACCTTGGGTGGGGATAAAATAAAAGCGATCCTGCCCTAGGACAGGAACATCAGCCCTTCCAAGCATCACACAGCATGATAAAGGATCCACCCCGACAAGCGGCACTGGTGGAAAGGGAGCATGCACAACTGCGAAGGACGACGAGGGCTGGGTCGTCGGAAAGGCTTGTGCAACACTATCCCGAAGTTCGGGGTTCGGTGCAGCAATTCCCAGAGGTGCCGTGTCCCAGATGCCATCCGTTTCGTGGCTGCTCGCTCTGCTGCTCGGTGTTTTATGGGCAGGTGGGGCCAATAAAACACCTCACGCATTCAGCGGGAGCCTTTCTGCTGACACCGGTGAGCTTTGGATCAGGCTCTCCATGGTCTGCTCTAACTCAGAGGCTGACATTTTCAGACTTCAGGGGTGGAAGTGCTGGGAAACTTAACCGAGTGCCTGTGAAGTGTTGTAAGAAATGCACTAACAAAATATTTATTAAACGAGCCACTTCCTTATCTTACTTTCAAATCGCGTTAAAGAGAAAAAGATTTATAGGTGACAGAAACCAATATTAAAGTACGGCAAATGCACACAACTCTCTGATCCCCAGGATGCCACTCAGGGTAGTGACAGGTCATTTTAAGTCAGAGAATCTGCTTTGTTGCAATGGTCTCAAAAAGGAGGAGAAAAGCCCGTTTTGGCCTAGCAGATCTCTTCGCGCTGCCGCGTGGCTTTTTTGGTGGTGAGCTGGGGTTCAAAGGAGCGTGGTGTATCTATCACTGCCATAGTTAAACCTATCATTAGATGATATAAACAACCTTCTCCCACATTAGCAGTGTTTACCTCATATTGCTCTAGCATTCATTTTCACTAATATGATACAAAAGTGTAATGATGTATAAGTGTTTTTTAATGTTAAGTAAGTGAAAACAGGTGGGTAATTTACCACTGGCTCTGTACAGATTGGAGCTGGCATTTCACAAGGAAGGTGCTGGACTCCTTCTTCTGTGTTTTTCATATGTAATTCTTTTTATTTTCCCAGTGTCTGCTGCTACAGTTTATAGTTTATGTCACCAAGTCAAAGCCGTAAGTGCCACCATTATTTTGGAGCCAGCAGAATGAAATGTTTGTTTAGAAAGCTTTCAGTTAGCCATGGGATGAGGGGGTTTGATGTGGAGGCAGGTATTCTTTACTCGTATTTATGTTAAAACTGAACATTTTGCTTGTGTAAGTTACTTAGGAACTAGCCTGTGCTCCTGGGGCACGATCTCTCTTGGAAGAACAAACCCTAAAGTGGAGGAGACAAGATCAGTGCTGACCAGTGGTTTCTGTGTTGTGAGATGGGGGAACATGCAGGTTTCATGTTAAATTTACTGGATATCGCATTTTTTCCCTTTCACCATTGAGTACGTTCTTTTTCATTCGTTCCTATAGATATAGTAATGCCCAGAAACCCAAACGAGAGATATCACACCATGGAAAAAAAAAATATAAAATGTGGACAGAGGGAGTTTTTGACCCAGCAAGGAGCCCTTTCACACATGGCTGGTGCCCTACGTAAGGGCTGGGAAGGGGCTCAGGAAGCGACGAAGTCAATGGGCTTTGCAGGGTCACATAGGTCAGACCCCATGGGAGAGCCAGTGCTCCTGCGTCTGCTCCGCGCGGCTTCTCATATGCAGGATCGGGCTTAATTTCCACTTCAAGAGAGTTTTGACTCCCAAGCTAGCGTTGCAAGACTATTTCTTTTTACCTTTGTTCCTTTTTTTAGAATTCCTTTCTTTGAAACGTTTTGCTTAGTAGTAATTGCTGCTAAAATTTCACAGAACATTTGCAAAAGTGACAGCCTAATTCTAGAAAATTTGAAACATTTAAAAGGCATTTGTACAGAATTTTGGTGTTGAAAAGCTTTGTTGGTGAAGTTTTGTTCGCTGAAGTTATCTAGGTAATTTTTGCAAAGCGGAGGCCTTAAATTTGAGTATGCTTCGCTTCCATGCATTTCCTTGCTATATCTGGCATAACTGGGGGAAAAATTGAATATCAGAGATTCTGTTTTAAGGCACCAAATGGGGATTTCAAAGACCCTAGAAACAGTATGGACAGTATTTGCTGAAAATTAAGAAATTTGCAGCGAAAACTCTATGAAAAAAAAAGTCTGGGAGCTTAAAACAATTATTCACATTTGCTTTTACACTAAATCAGGGCACTAGTTATCCCTCAGTGCTGCAAAAAATGTGACATTTTACAGAGTCTCCCTGTTTCCTACTCAAAATAGACCTAGACGTTTTCAGGTGGGCTGCTGCTCCGTGGGGATCAGGGGAATCCGCCCGCAAGGGGCTTCCTACAGCCTTCTCCGGGGAAGCCCGTGTGCCCGTGGCCACTGTCTGCACATCCATTCCAGAGAGCTTGCAAGCAAAAAGGGCAACAAAACCAGCCACGTGTGAGCATGACCATGGATATTCAAAGCATCCCTCCTTTTGGGATAGTGGAAAAGGTGCACAGCTCCATGGGGCTGGTGAGGGCTGCAGGTCCCCGTCAGCCACCAGGGCTGTGCGTGGAGATGTTGGGGGGTGAGGACCGCCATCCCTGCTCCCAGCCCAGCTACCAGCTCCGTTCCACTCCCAGCCCTCTCCTTCCTTTCCTTCGGGCTGTAGCATTGCTTCGTTATTTTCCTCTGGGGCTGCAATTTTTCCCGGTTAGCCACAGACAGTATATAAAACACGTTTTACTAAAGTTCTTCCAACAAAAACTTCATTGAAACAACTTTTAAAGTTGTGAAAAAAATAACAGGAAATTCACACTTAGGCCCTTGAGGATGAAACATGACATATGTCTTCCAACACATAGGCACAATGGGGTGCGCTATAAAAGTAAATAAGGATCACACCATGGTGCCTAGCTGTTGGAGGACATGCCTTTTGCCATTAAGTTATCATTTCCTTACTTTTTTGTCCAAACTCCCATGTACTTTTAATTGTTGACTCCAGTGACTAAATTAATCTTCTTTCTTTCTTTCTTTTATTTTAATAAAGCAATGTGTGACCTGCCTTAAGGTTAGAGACTAAAAATTAGCACAAGCATTAACATTTAATATACCAACCAAAATGAAGATTTACATTGCAAACGGATAGGCAGTCTAAATTTAGGCTGCTCACAAAATGAGGCTATATACAAATGTATTTCATTAATTATATATGTCTAGGAGAACTTAAATACAGCCAACGTTTATGCATGCTGAGTACATGTGCCAAAAATGTTATAGTCTTGTATGGTGAAAGCAGTTTTAATTTGCATGTGCAGTGTGTTTTTTCAATAAAAAGGGAAAAAATTCCCCAAAATCTGCACAGTCTGCTTTCATTCTCCATTTAAAATATTGGCAAAGCAGATCTTCACAGTAATAATCATAGACTTCACTATTAATATCCAAGATTTATTTCATTCATTTGAAAGCGTCCCTTGTGAAATATTAGCGCCCATTTGGACTCTTTTCATTCTCCAAAATGATCAGCTCTTGGGATTTCCTTCCCTTTGGGGGTTCTGGTGTATTTTTAAAGCAAAGTCATTCCTCAGAAGATAGTAGGTAGAAACAGCCTTAACTATGTTGGTTCAGTGGGTTGTTCTCCCACACAACAAAATAGGACAGAGCCCATTGATAAAGTCACATTGCTTATTATTAGAACACATTTGTGAATCTTGTTTTAAAAGACCCATTTACAGATGGAAGTGTGCACCCCAGGAGCCTCAGGCTTCTGCAGGAAAGCCAGCCTTGGTATGAGAAGAGACCTCCTTCTGGCTCTGCAGAGATTCATTGCACCTTGTGGTTCCTGCAAACCCTGAATCCTTACTAGCACCATATTTTCGCCCGATAGGGAAATAGCAACTTGCCCATGAGCTAAAATGAGGCACCGCAGGATGACCATCACTGTCAAATTAAAAAAAGTATCTCAGTGTTCCTCCTGACCATGTCCATTTTTCACATTGGAAGGGGTTAGCCGTCGAACCTGAGACCCAGTAATCTGTTGGTGGTTCTGGGGTATTTACCCTGATTGCTGGGCTGGGAGTAGGTGTGCTGCGTTTGTAACTGATCCGATTTCCATGCCTGGGTCCATCCCGCAAAGGGACATACCCTTCCATTCATCTGGGGATTAGGGCCTAGAGAGGAAGATAACTGACAATCTCAGCTAAAGGGGAACATAAATATACCTATGAATTGTGGAGTAAACAGCTGCTGAGTGATTAAAAGCTAAGTAAAGCTGAACCACTTAATCAGTTCTTAAAGCTGTTTGTTGCAAGCATCCTGCAAAGTGACAGATTTTTTCTGCTATATAACAAAACATAAAATGAAAGGAGCCTTTCTTCCCTCGTGACAGTTTAAAAGTGCTGCGCTGTCTTTTTTCCCCTCAGACTCTGAAGTGGTGTCACTTCAGGAGAATAGCTGTGCCCAGGAGGGACCAGCGCGTGAGAGGGCCCCGTCTCCTCCTCCCTGGCACACTGCATTGCAGAGACCCACGCTGATGAGACCGACCCTTCGGCAAAGGAAACTGGGGGTGAAATACCAGCGATGAAAAATTCTCAGAGTCGAGTTTCAAGATGGGCATCCCTCTCACGCTCTGGTCCCTGCTGGGTCACAAGCTCCTGAAAGCCACCCCACAGGTGAATGGTGCCCCAAAGGCAAGTGTCTGCTATAACCAGCAGATTGCAGTCTAGCCCTGAATGGCAATAGTAAGTACATTTTCTGTATTACTCAGGAAAGTCCTAACACCCTTTCTAGTTTCTGTACTATATACAGAGGAACCAGGGCTCTCATCAGTGAAGTACTATGGGGCAGAAGAAAGCTGTCTATTGAAACTGAGAAATGCTAGACACAAGCTTTACCATAAACAATCAGAGAGACGCTTATGTAGACAGAAGAAAGGTTTCTAATCTCTCTCTAGCATCCTTTCTATTATAAGCTCATTTTATCCATTCCTCAGAAATTATGCAGAGGGAAAGACTTACAGACCTGGTCCTTTGACCCTCAGGTTTGCACAAAACACTGTCCACCAAGGGAGCAAAAGCCATCTTCTGTCTTTGGAGGATGGGAGCACTTCCCCACAGGAAACAAATGATGCCACTGCTTTATACTTAGGCTGTTGGGAGAAAGCAGGGGCCATCAGATAAGGAAGGAATCCTTCTTCCTCTCCACCCCTGCAAGAGCGACGCAGAGCCAGATGCCAGGGCTGAGCGGCATCTGCTTATCTTTTTGGCCAACTCTGTAGTAGTTCTAAAGTGCCATTTGCAGAGGAAATGAGTGTATCTAGGAAAGCAGCGAGATCTCTAACGAAAAAGAGTTTGCTGTTCTTATGTGAGGCTGTTTCTTGGGAAAGAGATAAGCAGAGCAGCTGAAACTTCAGAAAGAGAATCACGGGACGTGAAGGGTCCTTTCTGAAACTACTTGGAAGTCAAGACGCTGGGAGCCAATCGTTGACATTTCTATCTTATTGCTAGCAGATGCATAGCAGGGCTTGGTTTGACAGAGGGATGAGCATGAGATAAAGTAATGGGAAACTGTCCAAAGGAATTTGAAGAGGCATTTGGAGCTGGTGTGACATGGCACTTTCTATTTAAGAAGAGTTTTGATCACAATCCTATCTAAATCAGACTTCAGGGCTAATGTTTGAAAAAGTTTGGAATTGAGCTTTTAAGTTTTGATTCAAATCAGTTCCAGGTCTGAATGAGTACACATCAAAAACTTTTACACAGACAAACTTTGCTGAGTTTCATGTTGAATCTGCAGTGCTGCATGACACTAACATTAACTAGCTTCTCTTCCATACCATCTCTTAAACTTGGGACATGTTTGTGATTGATTGACAAAGCTTCCACCCTCTCCTTCAAACCTCTCCTTACGACAAATCTTCACTGCTTTTACAGAAGTTAAGCAATAGCAAGATGGGGAAATATGTAGGAAAAGGGAATATCCAATATATATAACCAGGCCTATTACAAAACTCCTTGCACATACTCCTGAGAAATAATATGCTGCATACTCGTCTCCCAGACTTGCATGCATTACTCATCTGCCTAAATTGTCTTCCTTCTACACGTTAGCATCTAGCTCAGTGACTAAGGGTTTTCTGCTGTTTTGTAGCAGCTAGAGGTGAGGCCTGTATTACAAGCAAAGTACTTGCACAGTGTAGGAGCTTTTCAGAGATGACTCAAGGTGGGACAGGGCTCTAGACCTCACAGTCCCCCTGAATGGAAGAGCTGGGTACCTGAAAGGATGGGAAGAAGGGCGTTCTGCCAGTGCAACTTCTGGGACTGGCACGAAGAGCTGAATTGGAAGGGCGGAATACGCTTCTGCTCCTTCTCCTGCAGGTGTGGCAAGGGAAGGGCTTTACTGCCATGACTGCCCACACACTTCTCTCAACCAGCTGCCTCACAGAGCTCTCCTGCTTGCTCAGCCTCTACCTTGAATTTATCTATATCTGGAGAAAAGGACAGGTCCCTCTATTTTTAGATCCTTCTCTTCCTCCTATGGCACTGGGGTGGCTTCTTCATGCCCTTGGCTGGAGCCCTAGAGCTTTAATGGATGGTTCTTTGCTGGGTGCTTCCTCAGAGATGATCAGTCACCCCACTCCACTGACCACCCCTCTGCCTGGCTTCACGGCTATCTCTCAGGCAGCTCCTGCCTCTGTGCTCAGCTACTGCTCACAGACTCTCCCTCTCTCATCTCAGTACTTTATCTCTTTCTGCGGGTGGTGGCTGGTTATGACGAACCCCTGCTGCTCTTTCCTCCCCCAGAGGTGGATTTTCTAGGGCATGTGTCTGACCTCGAGTTGTTTGTGGGCGGAAGAGTTAAATGCTTTGCTCCCAAGATGGCATGCCTTCCCTGGGACTTTTTTCTAAAGAATTATCAGTTTTTATGCCAACCTGCTGCTCTTATATTCCGAATCACTGACCAGCTCCCCAGAGGACATGTGGTTCTTCAGGTAGAGTGGGATGAGTACAGCAGCCCCAGGTAGTCTGACTGCATCCCAAGCATGGTAAAGTAGCATTATGACTGCTCTTTAAAACTGCAAAATAAATAAGAAATAGGGAAATTATATTGACTTCACATTCAACGTCCCTTTCATGAACTGGGTCTCCTGTTTTATAACCCAGTACACAGTTTGTCCCTATAAATGTCTCGGTGATCCAGTATGAAAATAGTGTACACCAGAGACGTGAGGGTTTTGTCTTCTTTGTAGCTCACCAAGAAAATACGATTTACAATGAGAGCAGCATTGTTATACATTTAGAGCAGGCAGTCCTCATAGTCAGCAACTTGTGATGGCAAAATATGAGTGCTGCCTCCATATTCTCTACAGTCCCAGCGTGTGGGCTGCAGCCCCGACCGGTGCAGCAGGGACAGCGAGCAGAGATGCTGGAGGGAAGCAGCGCAGGACTGCTGCATCTGTCCTTGGGCTCGACCGGCGTTCACAACGCCTTTTGTATTCTCTCCTGTGGTCCCTGAGAGTTGCTTGAAGTTTTAGGAGGGAGATGTTGGGATGGATACGGCTGCGACGATACCTGTGTCTGCTGGGTGTTAGTGCACTCGTTATCATAGGTTTTGTTGCTACCATAAATGCTCTTTCAAGAAGAGTTATTGGTGTTTACAGGTGTGGCTTTGCATACAGAGTTTTAGGCTATTGGTGGACTTCTATATGAGAAGACGTAAAGGATAACTTTGATTAACAATAAATTATTACACTTTCATTCCCACTTCAGCTCTATTCTATTTGTCTACAGTCTGGTGATAGCCTCTGATAACAGCCTTTCAACTGCTTAAAAATATCTGTTCTGTTTTTTGGGAGCTGCTCACTGAAAATGTCTGTCTTCATGGAGACCATTAGGAGAAACCTTATAACTTCACTGTTGCCTTAGTTTGTATTTGGACATCAAGCTAAGAAGGTTAAACTACGTACAGCCTATGCACAGATTGCAACTGTGCACAGATTTAAGGCTGGAAAAATAACCACTGACTCATTAAAAAGCTTAATTCCACTCCATGAACAGGAGAACTGGGATGTATCGCTTCTTTCTGGAGCTCCTTTCTGAGCTCCCATGCAGATAAGGCAATTTTCTCTCACACTGGAGCACAGGTGAAAATTTGTTCTTCCTTGTAGCAGCTGGATGTAAGCTCTGTATTACGAGGCCTGTATTAAAAGCGTTCACACTGCAGTGCTAGTCTTGGAGGGAGGTTTCCGAGAGGGCTGGGCAGGCTGACTGCAGAAAACTAACGTAAAGAACAGAACGCGCACCTAGAAATTTCTGTTTAACACTTTCAGAGTGCCAGATAGCTGTAAAGGTCAGACTCTGAAGGAGGAACTTGTCCTTTGCAAGGAAGACCTGATATGCTGGGGCAAAGGCACTGAGAACTACACAATGACGCATCTGGAGGGAGCTTGGTGCAGGACAGCAGGTAAGGGAAATCTGTCCCCCCCCAGCAAGGATACTGGTACACGGTGCAGCTGCATCACTCTTACCTAGCAGCAGTCTGATGGACTAATGCCAACAGTGGCACTTAAAACACTGTCTCTTCAAACACTCCCACTTCTTAGCTTGTGCTCTGCACCATTTTTTATTCAGGGCTATTGAGAAAGAGGAAGAAAATGCATGAAATAGTTAAAACTTAGTCTTACTGACTTGTGGAGGAAAATACCATTGCTAAACCACATTTTCCTTTTTTTCTCCTACCTGTGTTTGTCTTGCCTATTTTGACTATTGGTGTCTCCGGAGTAAATCCCATCTGCTAATCTGTGTTGACATTTCCTTGTAAAAAAAAACCCACCCTTTTTTTCACTGGATCTTTACTTCACACACTTTCTTTACTAGACACAGCTAGGAATGAAAAAGAGAAAGCCATGTTCACACAACTTTTGGTCTAGTTAGCTTCACACAGGAATTTGCTAGATCAAAGTAAATTAAATAGTATTCCTTCAATTTTTCAATCTCTTTCAGTACAGATGCTGCAATGTGAGCAGGCATCCGTGTGACATAGTAGAAACCTAAAGACGAAAGACTGTAAAGATAAATTCTATCTTGGCAGAGGAGGTCTGAGGGCATCTTTACTCCCTCAGTTATTCCAGGAAAAGTGAGATTCATCCCTCCTGACTCTTGGCACTTATACACCTCTGGCTATGTAGGCACCCTTTGGAATTAAAGTAAGGAAATGGGCGTTTCAACAGTATAGTTCATTGCCTCTGTTTGTGGCATCTACCTTAGGAACTGCAATTTGGAATTTTTTTCTTCTTACAAAGTGGGTCTAGACATCTACTTCAGATCTAGTTGTTGAGACTGTGAACATCTAAAGCTGAACAGAGAAGTCTCACTCCAGCAATGTATGTACCAGCCCCTGTATAATTTGGAAAAACATGCGTGGGTTGTGGGAGGGAAGACTTTGGAAGAGAAACCATTGTATCAAGCTATAGGTCTGCTGTGAGGATACTAGAGATGTGGCCGTACAATAAGTGCTACTGTTAATAAAGAGAAGGTTTATTCCTACTGACATGGAATCCATATGGCATGTGAACGTGATGCCAGTGAGATCCACAGGACACAAGGAAATGTGATTAACTGCTAAACACAATAACCTGGAAGAGGAGCAAAAGAGCTGCACAATCCGGTCTCTAGAATTATCTTGGCATTGTTCTAATGTCCCCCCTGATATTTCACAGACCTTGATGACATCTGTGATCTCTTGTACTCTCCTTCTCTCCATGGCACATCATAGTTGTTGGTCTTTTGCTGTTAAATGTGTAATATGCTGCAAGGTGGTGAAAAACTCTTTCGGCCTGAGTCAAGCACATGTTCTGTTGATCCTTCTGGGTGAGCTGTCAATTGGAAAAGGCTGGACAGAATAATACTGGTGATTCCTTTGATGTTCCTAGCTCCTGATGTTCCTATCTCTTAGAAGAGAGGACAGATACCAACCGTTGCCTTCATGGTCTAGCATAAATATTGTGACAGGCAGTGCTCACACCAGTAAAAACCCTCAGCCTATGAGCAGCAGGAAAGGGATAAATAATCTTGTAATGTCTGAATGTGTCAAATCCCAGAAGGGGAAAAAAAGAGCAATGCCTGCAGAGTTTAAGGGCATGGAGCTGCCCAGTGGAGAGAAGGCTGTCTACCAACAGGCTGTTGACAGATTTGGAGATTCAATTATGACACATAGCAGAAGAAATAAACTAGCCATTTGCAGCTATGCTATTAGACTGATGACCAATTAGATCCCAGCTGGATTGTATAACAGCTGCAAGATATTTCCAACAACACTGATAAGTCATGATATTAGGCAGAAGTATGACCAAGCGCTGGCAATGGACATTTTGACAACCATTTTGACACCACTGGGAAATGTACATTGCCAAAGAGAAACCAATAAACATGAGCCATTATCACTTGACTTTTTCAGATGATATGCTGGGAGAAAGGGGAAGGAGGTCACCTACTGCTGGGTCACTGGCAGAGCAGTGCATAGGTTTAATCACAGCGCAACACCAAAACGCACTTGAGAGAGGAAGCATGGGCCAAGCCAGCGTTCTAGCAGCTGACAGGGACATATTTCTCAGACATCGGCATATTAGACATCACGTTAGATCGACATCTAACATGAATTTAGATCACCAAGTGAAGTCCTTGGAAAATGTGAAAACACAAGATCATATTGGCTTCTGCATAGGGAAGCAGCAACACCACAAAGATGCTCCTGCACAGCCGCTAAGATTAGCAGAGCACAGATCAGCAGTCTGGGGACAATGCAGACACTTAGGGACAAACTGAAAGAAATCATTGGACAGAAGTCCATCTCCATTACCATCTGCTGAGAATAATGTCTGATTTATCAAAGGTGAAAGTATTACCATTGCTGCAGGCAGAAACCTGCTCTGGCACGCTCTTGAGGGAAGGAGACTGAGGTTAGCCAGTCATCTACACTACCATCTTCTGTTCACTTTTTGGCAGGGTGTTGTAAGGCAAGACCTCTGCAGACAGGTAAATGGACGTGGAGCACTTCCAGTAGGACCTGCACTGAAGAAGCTGCAAGAGAGAAGAATGTGAAGGAGGCTCCAGGAAATCAATATACGTCCATGTGGCTGTAATGTTAACAGAAATTGCTCCATCTCTCTTAATAGATCTCTTAATCAAAAACCAGCTTCATTTTACAAGTGTGAGCCTTTCATGTGGTATTACCCATCCGGCAATACATGGTACAGGATAACCTAATAGTGTTAAATGGGTGCAGTCATCTTTCTGACTTCCAATACACAAGTTTCCAAACTGTGGCATGCGGTAGAGATAACAGGTTACACTATATTGGCTCTTCTCCCTTTTTTTTCTGCTGCTGAATTTCATTAAAAGGTGACTAAAATACTTTAATTACTTCCCTAATATTCCCCTAATTGCTATTGCTTTGCCACAGGGAGGATATATGATAGGAAGTGGCAGAGGAGGTGATCTTTTTAGATGGGAGAATGGGAAGGGAGGTGTTCACCAGTCAGTCCTTCTATTAAGATGTGATCCCAGATGATAAAGAAGTTTAAGGAACCCTGCTGCTTTAGCACATCTCGGTGTTTTCATTATTGGAGGCAGAGAATGAACTGCCGCTTTCACGGAGAGAGAACGCGTTGCTGCTGAGCTGGTCCCTTACTTTGACCATTTTACATCTTTGTAACACTGCTGAATTCAGCAGAACCTCCCCTGGTTTCCACCAGGATGAAGGAAGAGGGACTTTGTCACCCTGCTTTTGTGGAAATTGAAGCCCAGCAATACCTTTCCGTGCTGATTTTTTCAGAAGGCAGGCACACAAAGCTGTCATGGCACAGGATGCAACAGCCTTCCTGTGGCATCAGCCATCAACATCAAATGCTTCTCTCTGTCCTCACTGGTTTTTACCTCTCCACTCGCTCCAGGAGGAACTACCTTGCCCGTGACTGGGGCTGGACCGTACAAGCACCTAGCAAAGAGCGTGACATGTGCTGCTCTGCATTAAGGCAGAAGCTCCCACTGCTGTCTCCTGACCTTCTCAGCCCCCATGAATGGTGCAGGCACCTCGCTCGGTGTGCAGCGCTGCCGGTGGGTTGCAGAAGCTGCAGTCCTGAGGTGTGTCATTTCGAAGCCCATCCTTAGCCTCGTGTCTTGGTGTAGAGCTTGGATGAACCAGTTCACAGAAGTCTGAATGAGCTCCCATTGGCTCACAAATGATGATTATTATAATTAAGAGGTGGTTTATCTGGAAGGTTATGCCAATAAACCTTTATTAAATCTTAGCAGGATAAAAAAATCCTGCCTATTTGCATTCTGTTTATTGAATATACATAAGCAAATTTAAAAAATCTTCCCTGCTTTTTCAGTACATTTATTTCTGATAGTGACGTTGATTTCTGATGATGATAAAAATATAGCTTTTTATCGCTTTTTTGCATGTGTAAAAAGTGCAATGCAGTTTTGTAGGTGTGCTTAATCTGTTCCTGTCACTTCTTTCACCAGCCTGCTACATCCTTGTGTGGTGAGCTCCCTGGAACAGGAGCTCTCTCTGTATTTACAACTGCGCTTCACTTATTTAAAAAAGGAGTCATTAAGTAGCACAGTTGTGATATAATAACAAATAATAAGGGCAGGCTTTGGATGCCCTTGGACCTCCAGGGCTTTCCTCTCAACCTGTGTTAAGCTCATGATGTTAAATTGTCTGAGACCTCACCCATTGCCATAACTCTAAGACAAAGCCTCGTTACTCATAAATTAATTTATAGTTAACAGCTATTTGAGTTGTAATATGAGACTAACAAAACTGTTTTAGAAATGTAGGCATATATCAGAAGCAGAGCGCAGTTTTGAAAATCCTGCCCTATTGAAGGCTTTTCTTTGTTTTGTTTGCTTATAGTATTTTCAATACTAATTTTTACAAATATTGCACACCCTTCTGGGAACATGAGTGTACGGAGACCAACATAGTAGTGGGCCCGCTTCTTGTTGAGAAATACTAGGCACAACTTAGCAAAAAATAGACCTAAGGGAAATCTTAATACCAGTAAGTGGATGCTCACGATTAGATAATTCAGGCCCACTTGTGACCCTTAGCTGCAGCCCAGACACTGCTTTTTTTATGCTGTGGCTTCAGAGGGATCAGGGAAGTGCTCTTAGGGCACGAGACTGAGCCCAAAAGCCAGACATCTCTTTCTGGTGGATAAGTGTCAAGATTTGGAAAGGAGACCGTCACCTTGAAGAGGACCCCAGACTGATGCCTAGTTCTCACAATTGAAAACAGGAGACCTTTTGAAGCTTTTCACTGACACTCATTTTAATATCCAGGTACATGTCGATTCACTTCCAAATCAAACAGCATAACAATATTCTGGAAATTAATAAACGTGAGAGTGAGGGATGTTTCTTGGCAAAATACTGTGCGTACCTATTGTGTGGCATAAATAATACATTGTGATAATTAATAATGATAAATAATAAATAATGCAGTCAGTTGCAGCACTGGGGACTGTGAATAGACCTACATTTATAAAAGTTGAAATTCTAAGATAAAAGGATAATCTTTCAAACAATGAGCTGTGACACTTTGTATTATTGCAAAATTCAGGCCATTTTAGCATTTAGGAAAGATATTTGGTCGCCTATCTCGTTTTTAGAAGCCTAAGATTCAATGACACCAGTGACAGTTGTATGCCTACATACCTTTGAGCATCAGGTTTACGCATCAGAAAATCAATTCCGGTGACCTAAACTGCTTCCACAAAGCAGGAGTGGTTTATTCAATTGCACCAATTGTGTATAAAACATCACAAAAAACTGTGATTTTTTGGGTGTACCCTTAGAAGTAAGGGCACAGAAAGAGAGGACTGATGTAGCTGAAAAGCCGCCACAGAGCATTTGAAAATTTGTCATTACATAAAACGTACTTAATATTTACCATCCTGTGCTATTTGTAGTTCTGCGTTGCCTCTCCTCTTTCACTGGACTCGTTTATTGGCCCTGCATATTAGCCTTTGCTCTAATAGGAAGTGGGAGAGCTGATTGACAGTTCATTGAACCAGATACTTCTTAAGGGAAAAATTGAAGAGGTTAATTATAATATCTCTTACTGCTTTAGTATTTCTGTGAGCCACAGCGTAAATATAATGTAAGCCTAGAATGGGAACCAATATTTTCCTGACACCTCCCCAAGCAGGCACTCCAGATTTTATGATGCTGAAGAGTCAGAGAATTCAGATCCTATTCCTCTGTACAGCAAAACAGGGACTTTCAAACAGAAAAAATAAATTCGTTGGCTTTAACAATATATATTTTTGGTTAACTTAGCAGTTTCAAAAGTCCCTGCTTTCCCATGAATTCAAATGGGAGCTGAATTCTCTGAGTTCTGCTCTGCTGCAGACTGTCATGTTGGCAATCTGTAAGTCATTTATTTATTATTTTTCACCGTAAGTGCAGCACCTTTTTCAGTGATTTGATTTTTTGGTCAATTATATATAGTGGTTAGAATGGTTGTTGTATTCCACTGCTATTTCATTTAAAGATACATTGCTTGGGCCTCCATTCAGCCAAGTACTTAGGCAGGTACCCAACTTAAAGTGCAGCACCATCAGCACTGAGTCATCTGTTTTAAATTAGGCACTCCGGCTGAACCAGGATCTTAATTAGGCCGGTACAGTTTTAAGGATTCCTTTGCCTTTTGTCTTGAGGCACAACCCACCATCATCACTGGAAAGTCTGCTTGAGTGCAGACTTTCTCCCTATATTTCCAAGGTACAGATCTCCCCAGTCACGCTGTTTTTATCGTGTGTTTTTATCACTCCATCCCTAACGCCTTTCACTGCACAAGAAGAAGAGAAATGAAAAGAAAAATGCAGAGACAGGAAGGTGGCAATTTAGGGACTGTGCATCTGTGTGACAGGCATCCTAAGGGGGAAGGAAGAAAAACGTTTAGGAAGTTCTGCGCAACCACTGCTCACTTACAGGACCACCCCACTGCAGGTAAGAAATGAGAAATTTTGAGGGCTACTGAGCACTGACTCTTCACAGTGGATCAGCGCTCAAAGTTATTTAGCACAGGTGTTTCTGTAATTGTGACACATTGACAAAATTCCGTGTTCACTGGCCCTCAAGCGCCTCCCTCCCACCTGCGCAGTGGTCTGGTATTAGTATGCTGGGGCTGTAATGAAAACCGTACCATCAGCTGGGCTGTGTCAAACCCTGCACTTTCCTCATCTTGTGCATGCTTCTCTCCTTGCCTGGGCATTGGTCTGTGCATTTGTAGCTTATACATGTGATTTGAAGGGAATCAGATGGTTGCTGTTGATCATTGTGTGTAGTATCTCTGCAGAGCTAGGAAGTTCTTTTTTCTGCATTTGTACAGTGTCAACTCCTTTTTTCCATCCCAACTCCAGGTCAGTGTTCCAGGTGAGGAGGTAGTGGATGTGTGTTGTTCAGGAGAGACACAAGGCACTGACCGTCCAGGCAGATTTCCATCCAGGCTGAGAACGCAGGCTGTTTGCTGAGAAGGGAAGCTCAAATTTCTGTTTCTTTCATGTGGCAGTTGACACAGCATCCCTTGGTCTTTGACCCAAGGTCTCCTGATATCCCTTTACACAGACACAGAATGGGGGTGGGGTGGTGGTGGAGAGAGGGAGGAGGGGGTAGAGAGAGATAGGAAAGGAAGGAGGGAAGAGGGGGGAGAGAGAGAAACAAAGAGAGAAAGCAAGAAAGCAAGCGAGAAAAGAAAAGAAAAGAAAAGAAAAGAAAAGAAAAGAAAAGAAAAGAAAAGAAAAGAAAAGAAAAGAAAAGAAAAGAAAAGAAAAGAAAAGAAAAGAAAAGAAAAGAAAAGAAAAGAAAAGAAAAGAAAAGAAAAGAAAAAGAAAAGAAAAGAAGTGAGATTTTTGAGAGGAAGATTAAGATTTTACGACACCAACTGACCCTTTGGAAAAACCTACAAGTGACAGGTTACTTCACATTCAACACAGAAGGAGCAAACTTCAAACTAAATACGTTGGGAACATTTGTATGAGCTTAATTTAATTAAGTTAATCAATTAGACATGCTGAGAGAAAACAGTGGTTGGCACCAGTGTCACCAAAGGAGACTTTCCCAGGGACTAAGGATTCTTGCTCCTGTTCTGGCCTTGAGGAGAGTTTCATGACTGCCCCGTGGATGGAGGAGCAGCTGGTCAGACATTACGTGCCCTCTAACACAGGGCTGGCTTGTCCAAAATCAAATAAGCCGCCCTCACCCCAAACTGAAGTTCCTGGAGGTGAGAGGGCAGAGCCACCCAAGCAAGCTTCACGGGAAGTAGCTCGGCTTTGACAGCAGCAGCACAGCACACGGCCAGCTCTCCGCTCAGCTGGACCCTGCCTGGTCCTGCAGCCGCGTGTGGAGATCTCCCAGCCCCAGTTCCCAGTGGTCCTGGCTCCATGGAGCACCACAGTGGGTGTCCCTACAAACCCAGCACAGTTAATCTGCCGTCTTATTCATTGCTATGTGGATACTCAAAAGCTGACTGTAACATAATACCAGCTTTATAAAACAGGACTTTATCGCTTTTTCCCTTTTTATAGTATGCGAGTGACATATTTGTTCCATTTCTCTTAGGTATAGAAGTCTTAGCCTGCTGCACTTGAGTTTCTAATTTTTTCCCCATCCCTACCTATGAATCATAGGGTTTTTCACCTCTTGTTCCACTTACGCACAACACGCAGCTGGGATACTTCTTCATTTACACTATTTTGCACATCTTTAAGACGAGCTGTCTGTGCTACCAAGCCAACACACACGTTCCACACAGATGTGAGAGCTCTTAAGACCCAAAGAGAATGTGTCTGAGAAAATTCAAGAGCAGGGCACGGGAAGAGGCAATCTCTCTTCCCTTCATTCCTAAGGAGAATAGCAGCAAGTATCACAGCATAAAATTAAAACCAAAGCCAGCATGCAGGAAAAAAAGAAAGTATCCACCATTTGACTGATAGACAGGACTCACAAACAGGCAGGACAGACATGGTTATGGCATAGAAAGTGTTTGGATAAATAATGTTTATTCTAACACTTCATCATCACCATATCAGCTAGACACTTTGTTGGTGGGGAAAAGAGAAAAATAAAATTTATCTTGCCATTTTTGCTTTACTAGGGAATATGTAACAGTTGGCAGTGTAATACACTTTTTATTTTCATGAGTTATGGATGTGCATGGCCATTCCTAAAAAATTGAAATAAAAACTGTATTACACCACCAAGTCTCATATATTATATTTATACCATACCAGAGGAGGTGTCTGCAGAGCAACTATAGATATAAACTTTTATTATATCTATAGTTTCTCATGTTATTAGTATAGTTGTGAAAATAATAGGATTTACTGACGGTTGTTATTCCCCCTAGCATCACTGATGTGGTATAAACAATATATTGACCTTTTGGATGTTTTTGAACCATTGCAATGGATTTGAAAATGTGGTCACCTGACACGAATAGCCTGCGCTCTTGTCCCCAGTCTAAGGTAATGGGCTGATAATACCTTTGTAAGGCAATATTCAGATTAGCTTCATAACGTACGCCCTGGTACTACCGACAGCACTTCCCTTTTCTCCTTCTCAGTGTGTGGGGAGCACTAACCAAACTCCAGCCCATCAAATAAATGCAGAGAGGGCATGAAGGCCCTAGGCTGCAGCAGACTGAAGTCTGGCATAGCGCTCCATCACCGTGCTTAGGTTCCTACAGGAGAACGACAAAGAAATTTGCCACTGGAATGGGTAAAGCCCAGAGACCTTGTTAAGCAAGACCTTTGCAAGACCTTTCCAGGTTTTCCAGACGGCATTCATGCCTCCTAACAGATTTCTCAGATTCCCCGCAAGGAAAAACACTTTCCTTGTGGGGGCGCATTGGCTGCTTCCTTTTCCTTATCCCTACAGAGAATAGAGGAGCAAGCACCTACTCAGTCCTGCCACGGAGATCCTGTGGAACTCAAGATTGCAAGGCCACGGCAAAGGATGCACACCGGAGGAGCCTCTGGGTACTGGATCTGCCCTGCTGATGGGCATGAAGGTGTTAGGGAAATGTATGGAAGAAGAAAGCTGCCACAGATGCTGATTGGGATGCGGATGTGCTCCACTGTCCTGCACACACCGAGGAACTACAGCCTCTCTCCGATGCGAGGGAAACACGCCCATTGACAAGCTGCCTTTGCACAAAGGTACCTACTCAGGTTTTCTGAGCTCAGAGGCACAGGAGAAGCCAGGAGCACCTGTTTACTGATGGGAAATGCCATTAGAAATGGGTCTGGGAGAGCAGCGTATTTATAGCCTCACACAGCACCATATGGTGCATGGTAACACAAATCTTCAATTGAGATAGATGAGAAATGCAAATTTCAGCTTAGGTTTGATTTTTTTTTAATTTTTTTTTTTAGCAATCATTTTATTTGATTTCCTCTCCTTGCTTCTGAGTGCTCAGGCTGACTTGGTTGTATCTTGCCCCTTTGCTTTCTGGAGAAGGCTGTAGGGGCATACAGCTTTAATTGTTTAAATAAGCCTATGCTCACTGGAAGAAGGGGAGGGGGAAGCATGGAAGAAAGGATATGCCTGGGGATGACAGGCTGAGAAACTGAAGTCAAAAGGACACATAGCTCAGGCCCTTAGGACTGGAAAAGCAGCCCTTAGAAATTTGAGGTCAGTCAGGCCAGAGGCAAAACTGATTTCTTTTTAATCAAGCTTAATTGTTTGTATTAATACATGAATTTGCGTGCAGTGATTCAACTCACCTTTTTAGCAGATCTTTAAAGGAAAATTTTTTAAAACCTTTTTTTTTTTTTTTGGCAAGGGTACTCCTAGGCCTAGGTCTGTAAATGACATTTGGGTTTTTAAAGGGCTGATGTAGTCCTTCGAAAATGCAGCCATTACCCTGCTGTTAATGCACACCCAGCTCAACGCAGAAGATTCTTAATTTTCTACCCTATTGCCATTCCTGTGTTCATTGATTTAAGAGCAGTGTATCTCAGCTCCAGCTCTTTTCTAGAACAAGTCCAGACTTCTCAGGAGTGACCATGGGGCAGTGACCGTGGGGCACTGCTTTTTATGTCAGGATTGTACCAGCCCTGGCTGGCACAACTCTGTGCCACTGCTGTGTAAGTATTCGATAACTTCTGCTAACACAAAATCCTCTAAACTTGTAGTCTGTGTAGTCTTACATCAATCTTTCCCACCTTTCCTTGCACCTCAACTCAAGAGATACCAAATGGAGAATGAACTTGTATCCCTCGGTGGGACTTTACCTCTGGGTCAGGACAGAAGTGTCCAGCGATGCCTGCAATGGTCCAGGGCTTCTTTGGTGAGAAAATAGCATCCTCCAAAATCCTGGGTGCTCAGTCTGCCATCACACCGCACACCCCTCACAAGCCACACACCAAAATGCAAAGGACATGCTTTTGTTAATGTGTTAAGGTAACTGATGGCTCACCGAGAGGCCTATGTAACCATTGTAGTTTTGCTGATTTATTAAGTGCCAATGGTGTTTTAATACTGTTTGTGTTTCAGAAATAAAGATAGTCACTGCCCTGAAGGCTTCCAGTCTGAAAGACAGATACCCACAATACACAACTCCCTGTGGATACTCGGAAGAAAGATTTTTTTTTATTAAGGAGCTATTCTGATTTAATTTACTTCTTTAATGTGATATTGGAGCAGTGCAGGGTTGAGTGTCAGCCAGCTGAAAACAGTCCTCTGCTGGGCTGCAAAGAATGCAAGAGGAGCGGCGGCATGTGGAGAGAGGGGACGTGCAGCCCCAGTCTGACTCCATCAGAGTTTCAGGAGGTGAATTCCTGGTGATTTGCTCCTTGAGCAGCAACCTCCATCAACCTGCTGCTTGCTGGGGACTCTCACTCATCAGCCTGAGCCAGGAAAGTTTAGCTTAACTAAAACTTGGTGTTACAAGGACATGATGGCGAGGTGACAGGAACTTCTGGCTGTTTCACAGTGGGGTCATTGAAGCAAGTGGTGTATGTGGTACGAGGAAGCAGAAGGGTTTAAGATTTTATAGGCCCCTCGTGGACAGTGAATTTGGCACCCGCTTAGAGTTTCTGCTTTGCTCTACGGTCGGGATCGCTGGGATGGATGAGGTCAATGGAGATGGACCAACATTCACCCAGCCCCTGTGGCCCGGAGAGTGCTCCCATGCTGCCAGAGAGCAGTAATCCAGGAGGCAGAGGGGCACGGGTCGTACCTCCGAGAGGTCCTACATCCAGGCATCCAGGCCTGCAGCACGTGCATCTGCATGCTCGCACAGAGGTGTGAGCCTTTGTCAGCCTAAAACGGCCTGGAGAGGCAGGATTTTAAGGGTCTGTCAGCAACTTCTGTGGCGAGGTGCAAAGTCAGCGCCAGTAAGAGGCGAATTCAGGCGGGCATCCCTCTCTGGCATTTCGCGGGGCTGAGAAAGCTGCCTTCTGCGGAGCACGCATGGCTTCCTCCACCGCAGTGGCCACAAGGACTCTGCCGCTCGTTTGCCGTGATTACCAGGGCCCCACACTCCCACACAGAGCGAGCTGGGGGTGGTGGGGTGTGAGACACGTAAGTCCTTATTCTTTCACTTAAACCAGTGCCAAAATCAATCTTGAAAAATTATCTCGAAGTTGCTTTCAACTCAATCCGGGTGTTTCTTTACTGCTGGAATATCACCCCGTACACTGGAATCGTTATTACATCACACTAATCTAATTTAAATGCATTTTTACTGTACTTGGTTTAATGAATGTGGAATGTGTCACTATGAAATTGCACCATTAATTTGATAAATAGGACTTGAAGGTATAATTTTTTCCAGCATTGCAGACTAATGAAGCTAAAATACATATATAATAAGAAGTGTAAATAATAAATTATTCTTAGGAGCAAAAAAATTAATTAGATCTTACCACAAATTGCATCTCAATGTCAAAGTTTTTTTACACTACTGACTTTCAAACTAGTTGGAACATGACTGTGATCCTTGGAAAGTTTCTCAAGTAATTGCGGTGTGTACACATATTTGGAAATATACCTTAAGAAACTGCTTTAGTTCGTACTGCTCCTTCACATACAGCTTTCTCATGTTCCCTGCCGTTACACTTGAATTTTAATAACATTTAGAGGAATTCCTGTTATTATTTGTTCTAAATTTCAGCGTTTTATTTGTTCTTTAAGGCTCGAGGAAACTTTTCTTAAAAAATTTCTGACACTGACAAGAGAGCAAAATTAGGACATGCTGCATGCAAATTCTCTGCAGAAGCGACCGTGCCCCCGCAGCTCACTCTCTGCTTCTGCTGTTGAAATCAATGGGAGTTTTTGCCACCGACTTCAATAGGAGAAGAGACTACTGTACAAAGCAGACTACTTTTCACCGGTAATGGAAATGTCACAGCGGTGCCATTCAGGAAGGAAACCAAGTGGAGGGAAATTAAAGAGGAAACTCCAGTCTTGTGCAGTTTAGTGGCTGATAGCTCATCTCGCTCAGCCTACTGCACCCTCAGCCGGTTACACAGTGCTGCCTGGTTTAGCATTCTCTGCCTCTTTGTCATTTCTTATTGAGTCCACAAAGAAAGGTTTTATCTCACTCCTCTGGAAAAGAAAGCACCTAGAGATTGAAGAGATCAGGTGGCATTTCACCTCTAGTTTTCTTCATTCCCAGCTGGAGCGCTTTGAATGCTCCGCACAGCCAACTATTCTCTGACTATTCTATAGCTAGATGAAGGACCATTGGCCAAAATGTCATCTTTAACCTTATTTTCTATTCCTAGTCTGTAGTTTAACAACCAACATTTTTACTTCCCGTTGCTTGATTTGCAGCCAAAATTCTGACGTGTTATCAGTTTTGTTGCCAGATAACGCATTAAGCCTTACTAAGGGGTAAACATAATGATCTTCATTAAACCTTCTAAATGAACCCACCTCCTGCTTCTTCAGGTGGAGGAAGGCATTGACAAGGAACACCGCTGAAGTGTCTTACAGCTATTTTCCCCTTGCAAGCAGAAGGAGGGAGAGATGAGTGGCAGCTTTTAAAGAAGGAAAAAAGTTAGATAAACATGAAAGGGTTTGTGAGATTTCCTTTCTTAATGGCAAAGTTTTCCAGCAATAAATCACAATTCAGTCCATGCCATTAGTTTTGGGGGCATTATATCCCCTCATTAAAGTGCATAAACAATTATATTTATTGAAGGTAATGTACTGTGTAGTGCATTATAACGACACTCATTAACATATGTAATCATCATTTGAATGGGCTTTACTACAATGTAAACTGATAATGGCGTGATTACCCACTGGGTTATTAACTTTTCAGTCCTAAGATAATAAAAGGTGATACAAGAAACAAAAAAGCACATGTGCTTTGCCCTTCACATGTGATTTATGTGTTTCACTGTGGAGCTATGAACACAGGTACACATCATTGGGGAGACTGGCTCTTTATTGCACATTGTATTTGACAGAATAATAAATGTAGTTGAGTGGTTCTTGGGTGGGTGTCTGGGGAAAAAAAAGTCCTGCGAATAAGGCAGCTACTACTCCAAACTGCAAGACCCAGCAAAGGAAATAATTTTGTCTGTCTCTCTGTCTCACTGGCACTCTGTGGCTTACAGATCTTCATATGCTCTGTCAGACTCACACAGATTAAGGGAAAAAAAAAAATCCATCTTCTTTATATGTTTCTGCTCCTCCCTCCTTCTCAGCCCACCACACGCTCCTCTCTGCCTGGGCTATAATCGCTGGTTATGAGAAAATGAAGGGATGCGCTATGCTAAGGTACCTGTGTGCTAAGGTATTCATATTATGCTAAGTGTATGCTTGTATCAAACAGATGGTTTCAGGTGTTGAAATGCAGCTTAGCTGCAGTATCAGGAATAGATTTATCAGTTTGCTGGAGCTTCTCTTCTATAAAATGCCTGTTTGGAGGCATCAGAGGTATTATAAATACAGCTTATTTGTGTAATTTATCAGCCCTCTCCGGGGTTTGTCTCTATGGAATCTTAGTGCCTTAATTTTAATGAATGAATCTGAGTTTGTTTTAGGAGGGGATGAGTTAAGAAATATTAAAATAAAAAAGACTCACAAGCAGCCATTCAAAAAATCACCAGTTACCAATAGACGAGGCCTCTCCAACATTAAGTACTCCAACATATATGCTAAAGTGAAAAATGATGCATAAGTCTGCAGTGCCTACGGTGATTTGAAATACATGGGATATGCCTGATGAGACGTTGTAGCAGTAGTAGGACCCATTTCTCCACTATACTTTGACTTGTGGACGAGGTACAGATACAGTTTAATAGATGATATGGGTTTGCCTTGACACGGCGCCAGTGCAGAAGTGTGTGGAGCCAGCGCCTGGAGAGTTCCCAAGTGGCAGACCAACAGACGGATAGGTCTGAGCCAAACTCTCGACGGCTTATAGTACAGAGGGTGTGGCAAGGACAAGAACAGGGGTGGCCAGAGCACATCTGGGTCCAGTTGCTTTGCACACCTTTGGGACCATGTGCAACAAGATGCAGAGCCTTGCAACTGCGCTGCTCGCCATTAGCAGCCAAATAGCCCTAGTCACAAAGAGGTAGCATCAAAATCCAATGCCCAGAAAAAAAAACCCAGCCCACAACCCTGGGTTTGGTGGCAGAGACGACCAAGCAGAGAAATAGAAGGGAACGCCACTGAAGAAGAGTTAATGCTGCCATTAAATCATATTCATGTTAATATAGTCATCCCTTCCTTTGGAAATTGTTTGAAACGAAATTGTTTGGAACTTCTATTAGCTTGGCAATCCTTTAAGGAGTCCTCTGTCAGTCCCTGGCCCTTGAAGAGGCTAAATATCTGCACTTTCAGCTCTCCATGGAGTTCTAGAAAGCTCTGGGATGGTTTATGGTTTTCCATTAGCCAAGGGTCTAATAGAGTCCTGAGATCCGTTAAGTGGGAAATTCTTCTCATGGAAAGCAATATACCGTAATTCTTTGCTAAAATCTGAGCCCACACAAGAAATTTGAGCTTGTGGTAAAGACCAGGGTGCAGTAAGTTTGTTCAGGAAATTACTTCATATTGTTTGTTATTGGACTATTTATCCATGACTTTTTAGACAACAGACGTGATGGACTTGATTCGCTCTTGAACCGAATGGGGCAGATGCTCATTAGACGTCTGGCCCTGTGGATGGGAGCTTTAAATCACATCCTGGTACTGCAAACGCCTCGTTAGTGATTTGGAAACTGCTGAGGGGCTAAGGAGAATGAGAACACCCTTCTCTGCCCTGGTGACAGCGTTTTTCCAGATCAGCTGTACTCATTTAGGGAGTCAGGAAGGGCTGTGAACCTTGCACAGCTCTGACCTCCCCCTGGCTCAGGCAGACTTTTCTGCCGCGGTAGTGCCACAAGCAGCTGATGTGAATCAAACCTATTGTTCTTTCCTGGCCATGTTAACTTGACTTACTTTTAAGACTGAACTGTTCCTACAGTACATGAAAACCCACAGTGAAAAATATAAAATAAGGGAAATATAGTATGTGAAAACACTCTACCTGAAAACTCAAAGAATCAATGGCTGCATTTGCCATTGTCAGTTCCAGCTGATAAAGTCAATGCTTATTCCCAAATCTTTCTTTTCTTATTTCCATCTGTTCAATTTTATGTTTTAGCAAGGAGGAGATTAGAGATAAATATCATTATGTTTGGTAGCATTTACAACAACTTGGAAGTTTAATAGTCTCCGTATTTCCTTCAAAGCGTCATCCAGTATCATGGGTTTTAAGACACTTCACTACGGCATGAAAACAATGTGTGGTTTAATTGGAGAACTCTTTAAGAGAGGAAAGTGGGGAGAATTAGCATATAGCATGCAGAAGTTTGTCTGCTGTTAAGCCTTACCGTCTCCCTGGCAGCACTGGAAACTCAACTGATTTCAAAGGTCTGACCCTCCCCTGGGCAGTGGGCTCAGCCCCCCCTGGAGAGGAGGAAATGCCTGGCATTGCTCTGTCCTGCTGCTTCATATTCACAGCAGCGCTGATGGCTTTGGGGACAGGGGGAGCAAATCCCCTTACAGCTACTGCAGAAGTTGTGCTAGCGGAGAGGCGTTCCGAAAAGGTGAAGGGAATCAAAACTGGGCAAGAGATTAACTCCTATGGTAGTACTTGTGGCACTGCGCTTATGGAGCCCAGGTTTCAGAGCAGAGCAAATAATGGATTTACTTGGCTCGCCAAAGCGAAGTGTGGGCAAGCATTTACTGATGAGGAGGAGGTGCAAAACCTGCCTCAGCCTGGCATCTGGTCTTTGGCCTCAGATAGTTTCGTTGTCCTTTGTCGCAGGGAACAATCGTCGAGCAACTTGAGGATTGTGGTTAATCCAGGGAAAACTTGAAAATGAAAGAAAGGAGGACCTCCTGATAGTTTTCGCGCTAAGGAGATATTTTCTTTCCCCTTGTGCCATTGTTCCTCTTGTTTTCAAAGTCTCAACACAAATCTAAGAGCTCTGCATGAAAGGTACAGTAGTCTGGGTATAATTACCACAGCTGCCACAGATGGCTCATTTTAACAAGAGACCCTAGGTAAACCTAGTTGTTTAGCCTGCAGCATAAACAAAAAAATATTCTACTTAAACAAGTGGATCTGGGTCTGCGGAGGTGAAGCTCAAATCTGCCTTGCTAAGTTGTGTCATTAAAAAAGTGCAAAAGACATCGATGGGACATGGGTCAGTTCAAAGCTCAGTTTTAATGTGTACCTGGGTAGTCTCTGAGGAGGAGGAGGGCTGGGTGTTGGAATGCACTTTGCCCTTCAGCTGGGGTCCCCTGAGCACTGCCTGTGAAGTGCAAAGCATCCTCCATTCGCTGGGAAGGGAAGAGAAGGGAAAGGAAGGGAAATTTCAAAACTTGTGAAATTTTCCAGCGGTATCTACTTAGTCCCTCTAACAAATCTCATGTCAGGGCAAATACTCCAAAGATGGTAGTCTGTTGTACACTACTATTTGCACACTGTCAGGACTCAGATTAGTATGTTCTGTGGATGAAGAACTAGAAAGACTCCTGCCTGGCAAACAAGCAGTACTCCAAATCAGGTCAAAGAAAATGGGTGTGCAGGAGACTTGGTAGAGAGAACATTAACACCTAAAACTGCTTTTCTCGCCAGAGAAAATAAGAGAGAAGAAATGATTTTTAGCTTTCTATATCTGCTCATATTTGTGAACTGGAGCTCCAAATCAATACACATATTCTTTCTGAACGTTCACAAATTGGTATCTGCAGGATACCTTTATTCCTTACAGCCCCGTATCTCCACCTGCATCAGCAAACTCTCCTTACAGAGGTCCTGCTGACACCAGCTCATTAGCACCAAGCTACTAATTTTGCTTTCCCAGACGCCTCTGCCTGATGATAATGTCATTAACCTTTCGGTCATTTAGACCTGTGTTGTAGTGGCCATTTTTATTTCCTCCTCCAGAAACTGTTGCCTGTGCCTACATGGCATTTCCTATATACCACGCTTAGCTAAGCCCATGCTGCTGATTATCGCAACCTCTCCCCCTCTGTCCTTCACTGCTGCAGGCACTCTCCCCCCAGTCCTCCCCAGTGCTGCTGCCACAACTGCCTGCTCCAGCTCCGTGCTCCAGTCACTTTACCTGCCGCTTTGGTTTCCTTACAGACTTTAAAAATACATTTTCTGAATGATTTACAAACATGGAGATGGACATTTCTGGTCTTAACACCAAGGCCCGCTGCAGACCACCTTTTCCACACACCCCACTTTTCCCACAGGGCTGCAAATCCCAGTCTGGTGGCCTCCATCCCTCTGCCCGTTCGTTCCACAAGCACCTTTTCCACACAGCCCCCCATGGACACAGCCTCATGCTGTGTACTCCGCTGGATCCCATCTTATGACACGTGTCCATTGCAACACTGGTGTTAAACAACCTCACCCTAATACCTCCATAGGAAGTCTACTGACTAATGGATGTGTCTCCTTTTTTTCAAAGAGAAATGACAGCCTGCGAAGATTTTGTTGTGTGTAAGATAAGAAGTAAGAGGTTTATGTTATAGCAGGAAACATTCAGGTTCACGTTAATGGTAAGGGAAGAGCACAGGCTAAGCAGAAGCTGCCTCAGAAGGCTGTAAAATCCCCATCAGTGGAGATGATTAGGAACAAGTTACAGAAATGTCTATTAGTGATTAAGTAGTTAGAAAAGAACCTGCTTTAGGACAGAAGACCATACTGGATAACATCCCAGGTCCCTTCCAATCCCATAACTTTAAAATCTGTGTGATCATGTGTGTGTTTATCTATCACTCTCTCTTTTCTTTCTGCTCTTTCTTTAGTGTGCTTTTTACCATTTTCTGTTCTTTGGTTCTCTTTCAATAATCTTACTACTCATTTCACCCAGCCCACGAGGGGCCTTGGTCCCTCTTGGGACTTCTGGGCATTACTGTAACAGAACCACGAAGATGTAATAACATTAAACCTTTGATTCATTCCCTATCCAAAGCTGTTTGCTAGTGCTGCTGTGTGCCAATGAAGCAGCTGCATTTTTTTTTTTCCTTGGTGAAGAGATTCCTGCATACACAAATTTTGGAAAGCATTTGGGCAGTCCTTTGGGAAGAACAGCACTTAATAAATGTAAATTATTATTATTATTTCACCAAGAGGAGTTGCAGAATCTTCAACTGGTCTCTCTGTTTTAAGAAAATATCCAAGTGGGAAATTAGTGGGATGTGGTCACACTGGGCCATGTGAAAATTAAATTCTAGCAAAATGAACTGAAATGAGATTGATCATTATATGCTAAGGCACCACAGCCCTGCCATACTGTAGCTGTCAGCACTAAGACAGGAGAACTCTCTCTGACTTCAGCTACTCCTGTAAACAGTAAAGGCAACAAAAAGCTCATTCAGCCTGATTCACTGGAGACCTCTTGAGAAATCAGAAAGGCGGTCGGCTACAATCTGAGTCATTTCTTTGTGTCTTTCTTTATACAACTGTTTTCTGAACTCTGCATAGCTGACCCTGCCATGACAACCAAGGCTGGAGTCTGGTCCTCTCCTTATGCAGAACAGAACTGCAACAAGAGTTTATTTTTAGGAGTCCCTCCTTCACTGGCAGCTTTAGATGTTCTCAGAGAGCTTCAGAGACCTGGGCTCCCTTGTGTGTGGTACCTCTGCAAGGAGCTTGGCCCTGGCGTAGCCTTTGGAAGAAGCCCTGGGCACGGCTTCCAGGGCTTTGGGTCACAGGGAGCCCTCACTGGGCAAACCACTCCTCAACCAGGGGACTGGTGGGCAAGAGACAGGGTCATAGCACAGGGCCTGCCACCGGGTCCTGCACCGCTGCGGCTGTTCAGGGTGAGGAACTGAGCAGGGGGTGAGTGCCAGACCTAGTTGTGCTCCCAGAGCAATAAAAATGCTGTAGACTGGTTGGGGAGGTGGGGAATGGGGTGAGCTCAGGAGGGTTGTGCAGGGTCAGCTGTCAGACTGAAGTCTCTCTCTAACACCTAGATAAAAAGCATGCAAAAATAGAGTCAGCCTTCTCAACAGACAGGGTCACGGGGTGGGGAATAGGAGCGTACGGGTCACCTTTCCAGCCCCGCAGATGATGGGGGAGGATGGCTACCTGCGGTCACATTGCTCCGTCACGGCACCGAGACCTGCCCTGTGCAGCTGTACTGGGGACCTGCTCACAGCAGCCGGGAAAGACATCTCCGTGAGTCTCGGGCTGGCGTCTCCAAGACCTTGCAGAAATACGGCAAGAAGGTTGTGATAGAAACAGAAAGGAGGAATGGGTTAAGCTGGTGTGCCAACAGGCCTCTTATCTGAGAAAGCTTTTCCGTTTTCTTTCTTTTTCTGTTCCTGTCTTTTATTCACAAAGATCCACAATGTGTAATATGTATGTACATGTATATGGAAATATTAGATTTGGATATGAAAATACGGGCTGCAGGAGCCTGTGGACAATGCTCCCTTTTTAGTTGTTATAAAAATGAAAATAATTGTGAAAGCAGAGAGAAATCTGCAGCTGCTCCAGGCTATTCATACCATAAGAGATCCCATCAGGCCTTCTTTATTGTTGCAGTTTTGGCAAATTATTTTCTTATCACACACAACCTATTCACTTCTGTTCCTGGATAAGCACTTAGGCTCATAAAGCAGTGGGTCAGCAACAGTTTAGCATAGAGCACATGGAAGCGCTGACCTTGGGGACCGCCGGTGCCTGCCCCTCCAAAAAGCAGCAACTGGAGTCAATAAAAAACTGGCCAGGCCAGGCCATTAGTGAGCCCAGCTCTGTCACTGCTCGCATGGCTTACTCAGTGGCTGTGCAGCCTCCTCCTCCTCCTCCTCCTGCCATTGTGTCTCACCTTATGAAATGCAATCATCGCTCCTTCCCTGGGAAAGCGGGATGCTATCGCTGGCTGCCTCCCTGAAGAGGTACATTTTCCTAGGGGAGGCAGAAATACCTATCTGTGTGCATAGACGCCTATATCCATGGCGTGCATGATCGTGCCCAAGGAATGTGCAATATAGATTAGATCAGCAGCAGTGCTGCACTGTCTCCAGGCCAGGCAATGAGTTTATTGTGCCCAACACACATGTGCACTGGACAAATGCTCTGGCATCTTCAGCGTGGGCAGAGAGCATGCTGCTCCTATTATACTAGCCCATTAGGGAAGCAATTTGAAGAAAAATATTTAGCAATTTGGAAGGAAGCAAGGTTCCAGAATGGCTTGTTTCTGTGTGACAGCCTGCCATGTACAGATGAAAGGGAAGGCTTATAACAAATTTTCATTACCCACAAATAAAAAAAAAAGCAACAGCAGGCAGAGCAAGTGCTTTCAGGCTGAGAGGTGTGGCCAGAAATCCCCCCAGGAGACCACAAAGGAGCCTCAGCAAAATAAATCAATCAATCTATCAATCACTTACACTTGCATAGCGCCCTTTATGAAAATGGCAATCAGTGCCTGACAGCCTGTCAGACTTTGGCCTTCAAGTCTTTGCCTCCAAACTAGTCATTAAGTTCACCAAAATACAAGCTACAGCTCCCTGCTCTCGCTCGGCGTCCTTGCTCACCTTCCCTAAGCCGCCGCGATTTCTCCATAGAAAACATTCTTTGCTCAGAGCAACTGTGACCAGGGTAGGTGACACCGTGCAGCAGAGAAGGGTCTGTAAACAACACAGACACTTCAGATTTGCTTTGTTTTCCCATTCTCAGCTGCAAATTTGGGTCCAGCATTTAGCGCCTGAGCTTGCCCTGCAAGAAGCGGTGCCATTGGAAACAGAATGCGTTGCTCTGGTGCATGCAGTGTCTTGCATTGCTTGCCTTTGCTGGGGACTTCACTCCAAAGCAGAGTTCAGGGAGCCAATAAAATATCTCTGTGGAAAGAGGTGTCCACTAACACACCATGGCTCTTTGCAGTCATATGGAAACCTGTCTGCCGTGTGTATAGATGAAGGTATCCCTCTAGATACAACTTCTAGGTATGTCGGTCATTTAGCTCTCTTGCGCTGAAGTGTGGCACAAGACGTTCATCTGCTAGTCTACAGCTCCCCCCGCCCCCCAAAAATAGCTAATTGAAGTCTCTTGACTAAATCCCCACACAAATAAAACTCTCCAAGTGGAGAGATTTGTTTTTAGAAGAAGCACAAGAACTTTAGGCTGAAGCATCCTTAGGCTTTAGCTTCACTGGTAAAAAGAGGATTCAGGTACAGACTCTGGTTTAGAAAGTCTCCAATCTGGGAAGCTGTGCTTTTTGTGCTGTATAGCCTTTCACAGATGTTTCTTCTGTGAGATTATCCTATTACGTTTGAGACCTATATATACTTTTGTCCTCAAGATCCCATGACTCCAAGTTTCTTCTTTTTTTTCATTTGATGCTTGCTGCCCAATATTTTCATTTGACAACGCCTTATTCTTTCATTTTGAGAAGTAACGAACAGTAACCTCCATTTCCTCCATTGGCCTTCTCTGTGCTTTTATAGACCTCTGCCTTATTTCTCCTTGATCATCTCTTTTTCAGGCTGAAAAGTCCAGCTCTGTTTAATCTTTCTCACGTTCGGGAGCTGCTCCACAGCTTTGATCACGTTTTTTTCCCTCTTTTGTAAGTTTTATGGTTTGACCACAACTCTTTTAAGCTAGAAGGATAGAAAAGCATACGCACTTGCAGGATGATGTTTATCATTTTTTCTCTATTCATTTCCCAGTAATGCCTAAAATTCAATTTTTTTTTTCCTTTTTAGCCACAGCTAAATGTTTTGAGCTAACTCCAAGACATCTTTCTGAAGTACCAACAGCTAATTTTGATTCCCACACCTTGCTTGTATTCTTAGGGTATTTTTTCTATATATATGTTACTTTACATTTATTAGCATTGAATTTTACCTACTATTTTATTACGTATTGATCAGTGTCATGAAGCTCTTCTCTATCTCATTACAGTCAAGTTTGGGTTTTACTAATGAATATAATATTGCACCATCGGTAAATGGCATCATAGCCATTTTCATTCTCTGTTTTATGAATATGATGCAATACAGGGTCTCAGCAGCATATCCTTAGGACTCCACCCAGTGACATACTTCCTTTATGTAAATAATTATTTTTTGACTCATATTTTTATTTTTTCATATATCCACCAAAAAAATTCCCCTGTATTGATTATTGTTCTTTCTCAAGGGAACAATCACCTTTGTGCTCAAGAAAGAACACATTGTCATGGTCATTTATAAAAGGATATGTCACGCCTACATACATATTTTTACAGCTTGGTGCAATACCACACCATTTCCAGCACCTCTCCCTCGCCCTCCAAACCCTCAACCTGACCAAGGACTACTACAGGTCACAGAGCTGGATGATTTGGTTTTGGGGAGGGGGTGAAAAAGAGGCGCCCATCCAGCATCCTTCCCCTTGTACACTATCGACATCACACAAAATCCCCTGTCCCTCACTGTAAACCACGCACCACCTGTAAGGTGAACGAACAGCATCGCTTGAATTCTCATTTAGATATAAGCAGCAGACAGCCCTTATTAAGTGTTTAATGTATATTTTACTTGATTATATGCAACTGTTTGGCGGCCCTAGGAAGAGAGACCTGTTACACTAGTGCCCACTCCTGGGAGTGCAGCATCCTGTCCTCCCATGGGCGATGCCTGAGATGCTGACGTGGGCAAAATGCTGCAGCTTTACTATGAGTTTAGCCATAAAACTGGTGAAAGGAGAGAAGATTGGCCTTTCATTTGTAAGACTAGAACTTACTAATGCCTCCAGTAATATTTCCAAAATGTCCTTACAAGAAACATACAGGCAGCCATGAACATGGACCAGAGCTTGCTTTTTTTTTGTCCAGTTCTACCCACTCGCTCAGTGTTTTATGCAACTGGGTTTCCACTAGTGCACAGAAATGCTTCCATTTTCTAACACATTTCTCAAAAAGTAATGCCAGTAAGGCTCACAGGTGAAGACAATACGTAACGTGAGCAGCTTGAGACAGAATGAGGGTCTCCATGATAAGCTTTTGTGTTTAACACCTCCCTTCACTCTTCCTCTCTGGAGATTTTGGAAACCTCCATTAATGACTGAAAATTCCATTGAGATGGAATTTTTAAAAATCTTTTTTAAGTGAAGAGACAGAAATCATTACTTCCTAATAGCTATCAATTAAACCTGAATCTTTTTTCCTTTCCACTTACATAATGTTTTCTGATTACGTGAATTCCTGTTTCTTTACTTTCCTCTTTTGACCGGTGGGGTTTGGCTTCCTTTTAGGCACTCACAGAAAATGAAATTATGCAAACATTTAAACAAGATGGGAAGCTAAAGCCATTAATTACAAATTTTCCTGATATTTTTCATCTTCATTCCTATTCTTCTGAAGGGAGACACTTTGCCGAACATTATTAGGAAAATGATTATAAAAGTAGGGAGATAAAACATTGGACACATATATTTGAAAACTGTGTGAAGATCCAGTTTTCACATGTATGTGTGTGTGTGTGTGTGGATAGATGGTACAATACATAGGTAGGTAGGCTGTTAGGTAGATAGATAGAGAGACAGACAGACAGACAGATATATTAAAGAGATCTTTTACTTTGAATGGTGGAAACTTGAAAAAGCTTGGAGTCAAGAGAGTAAAGAAGGAGTAAAGACCAGAAAATGAAAGAGGAGAGACACAGAAATAAAAAAAAAGACACAAAATAACTTCAGAGCAAGTGACAATATTTTTTATTTGTCCTTTACTTCCAATTGCATTTGAAATTGCAGAGTTGCTAGAATTTAATCACCCATGTTCTCAAAATAACTGCAGGTATTTAAAGCTGTGTACCTCCTGCTTTTCAGAGGAAGCTGACCCCTGCTTTTATCAACTATTAAATAAGATATTTTTAAAATATGTAAATTGAACTATAAAGTTGCTCTGTTGGATTTCAAGCCCTTCATAATGCAGACATTAACTGTATTCAGCTATATCTCATATATATCAACTTGCACCATAACTTGCACCGTAGATTCCTGATCCTTGTTGTGGGTCTGGACACTGTTACAACACGAATGTTTGTATGTATCATCTGTGTGTGTACAAAAGAAATGCGCTTTTTTTAATTTATTTTTTTTTTAACTTGAAAGGCCACATTTTCAAAGCTTTGCCTATAGTACACCCTCTGTACTTGCAAAAATGCCGAAGCGTACATGCAAAAAACGCTGGCCCCACTACGGAGCGAGCCAAAGCCCTCTGTTGTGCTTGTTATGTACATAGCATGCTGCAGGGTGACGAGGAGAAAAAAAAAGAGGGAAAGTATCCTTGCCAAGTCTTGGAAAAACAGCATGGTTGCATTACAGAGAATGTTTCCTTCTGGCCCAGGAACTCTACCGATGTGTGCTGAGGAAAAGGATGCAGGAGCCTGGAAAAGGCTTGTCACTGCCTTTGCTTTGCCGCACACCACGGCTGCATGTGTTCCATCAAACTGAGCATGCGTTCTTCTCAAAATACATACATATATACATGTGTGTGGGTGCATCAACATTTATATATGTACTTACACAGGTAAAAACAGATAAATATCAACTCAAAATACAGACATTGATGTGTGCACATGTACACATATATATTCTCTTACGTCGTCTGAACCCAAAGACCAGTACAGATAACGCTGTCATATGTGAAGGTCACTCAGTACTGTAAGACTAGCTTTAGTATTGACCTTGTGTGTAGGAATCAGGTCCTGCTCCAGAAAACAGAAAGATGCTCCATCCTGGAAAATGTTGCAGTCTGAATGTTGCCAATGTGCTCTCAACAAGCTAATTCCAGGTGCCAGTCCATGAAAGGAAGAAATATATTATTAGCGTGATGTACACACTGCCGGGAGATGCTGAGTTTTAAGTATGTCTGGCTGCAGATACTAGGAGAAAAATTTCCAAGGAAGGGAGAATGCTGCCTGGTTTTAACTTCTGTATTCTCTCAACGCCTTGTCCAATTTGTCTTACATCTTAATGAAAAAATTCATTTTGCCCTAAGACTTCAACAATGTTGAAATTTCATTTAATTGAGGAGTGGAAAGCAGCAGACAAGAGAAAATAAAAGTCTGGTTTCTATTAGAAGGTTCATATGATGCCTAACTGGTGGAGAGACTAGTGACTTTCCATACTAGGTTTAACATTTCAGGACCAGGAAAATGACTGAATTTTATTCCTTTTTTGATTTTGAATGTATTTTTAGAGTAGGTATTTTTTCCTTAAGAATTCTGGTAGCTGAGTGAAACAGAGAAATCACCTTCTGACAGAAGAAAATGGAGAGTTGTTGCTGGAACCACTGGGATTTTCTCAAATTTTTGGAAAAGACGACTAAAAACTTGCAAATTTTGTTACCATTTTCAACTGTATCATCCATTCAAATGATGAACTGCACTTCCTATGTCTGTATTTACATCAGATGCTGATATGCCACCTTCCTACACGATTTTTAATTATTTTTTATTATATTTTCAGCCATTTTCTCTGTAATTTTATGCTTTATGTTATACTTGAGCTTCAATGAACTGCCTATTAGCTTGCTGCTCTATATGGAAGCTGATGCATTCTAAGATCTCCTCCGGGTCCTCCATATAGCTCTGTTCCAGTGGTGGTGTTTTTATTTTATTTTTTTACAACAACTTTTGATTCATTCTGTACATCTAATTTTCCCCGCATAACATCAGTAGAAGAGAATATAGGAGGGGGATGGTCTCCTCCAAACAGGGGGTCTCCCTCTTGGCTTTGATTTGCTTGGCAATCAGAGATTTTGTGTACAATCTCTCGCAGCAAAAGGTGAGAAATGCAGAAGCACTGGCTTTTAACAAAAATACAGACGGCAGCAGGAAGTCTTCTCTGCCCAATTACAAGGTGATCCCAGTTCATTTTTATGGTTTGATTTTTTTTATCACATATGTTTCCAAACACAGTCCTGATATCCTGTGGGGATGCTTTTGTAAAGAGCCAGAGCTTCTGATTTAAGGAGCTTCAAAAATAGCTCTCTGCCTCTTCTGTCTGGAAAAGAGCAGTCATGTAACAACACATTTATTCTCTTTGAAAAATAGAAGGATGTCAAAAGAAAAGTTCACAGTGAAATTAGGCTGATTTGTTTTGTGGTCCTGTGATTTTGGCTTCAGATGTAGGAGGGGAAAAAACAACAGTTTGTTTAATGGGCAAAAATTATTATTAAAATGAATTTTGTGCTCAGAAAATTCCTTTGCCAAATAGGCAGTGTCATCAATTATACAAGACCCCTGGAAAAAAATATAAATAAAAAAGGCAAACTAGATATCCATGGATGGATTTTTTTTTCCCTGTAGTCAGCATACAACTCAGCCCCTCATGTTCAGAGAGGGAAAACCTCATTAATTTTGATATAAATGATCAGCACTTCCCACAGATTTCCTCTGTGTTGTGACGGATGCTAACTGAGAGTCTTCTAATATCCCTTTGCCTAGTGACAACAGCTCCCACTGATGCTGGTCGGGAGGAGCTGCCATTTGGGACCCGGTGAGAAGTCATCAGGCATGCCTAGGTGTGATTTTTTTTTTTTTTCAGGCAGGACCACCCAGAAAAGTACTGCCCAGGGAACCAGCAGAATCCACTCTGCAAATTTGGTACAGCTTCCTCCCACAGTATCATCTGAATAATTACATCCTGCATATCTGCATTAATGAATTCCCTCTCTATGAAACTCACAGAGTAAATTACCCAGATGGTAAAAGAGAATGGCATGGCCATCTTCCTCCTCAGTGTGCTAAGTCAGCCCAACATGAGTATAATGATGCTAACACAGGTGGGAGGTGGACACCCAGACGGTGCGGTGGCTCAGCCTCAGCATTTCTACTCATGTGGCAAGTATGATCGTATATCCCCTGGAGACTTATTTCAGGCGCACAGGGTGCACTACGTAGCGCTTAATGATAGACAGCTTTCTCCTAATGATGTGGCTTGCACCAATTTGTGTTTCTCCAGCAACACTTCCCTTTTAAGCAGGTTGGACTCCTCCGTCTCTAGGTAGCGTGCCATTCCCTCTCTCCCTCTCTCATGCACACAATGTCTCAAACCACCACATTAGAAACAAAATACAAATCAAACCAAAAATGAAAAGCGATTTGAAGGTTCTGTCTGTTCAAATCAAGACCTAGCCCAGAATGCCCAGTGTCCGCTGCATCCAGGTGACCAAAGGGAAGCACCCTATATTCTCAGTGTAGCAGGGGACAGGTGGGTCCCTGTGGGGCTGTCAGTGCTCCATAACCTCTAAAATGAGGTCCAAAGCCAGAAAATCTGAGTTCTTATACTTGCTCCACAAACACACTTCCTCCATGATTTTGGAAAGTCGTCAACAATGTCACCTCATGTTTAACATCAGAAGGGTCAAAATTCCTACTAGCTTCAGGTTCAAGCCTACAATTTCTCCAGGTTTCTTCCAGCCTGTCTGTGCCATAGAGATCATAACACCATAGGTAGTGTTGCCGTCACCCTTGCTTTCTGGAAGCCCGTCTGCATTTGAGATTCTCAAACAGAGGTCAATAGAAAAAACCAAGTATTAATAGTGATTTTTGATGGTGCTGAAGACTTTAAAAAATGTAAAAACAAACCTAAAAGTCCACTCCCAAGAGCTCCCCGTTGTTCATTCCCTCTGGCCTACTGATCTTTTTACATGGCATGTCCAAGAAAAGCACCGTGAATATCTCCATAAATAATCAATGACTCATAATGTAAATAGTTCCAGGATATAGGAAAAAGCCATACAGAGCAGAATCATTTACTGTGAAGAGTTAGCGCGTTTCTTAATAGTGTACAGAATTCTTAAATAGTACAGCTAGCTGCAAATTTAGCTACCAAGCTTAAAAGAAAATACCAGTTCCTTGTAATGCTTCTTCATGAAAAAGACCAAAGAACCTCTGAAATGTCACCTCAAAACATGGATGGTTATGCCAAAAGCCATAAAAAAAGCACACGGCTGGGCAACGGCAAGCGGCTGGAGCAGCTGTACCAAACTTTGGGAAAAGAAACCTGCTATCTGGGAAATGAGAAAGGATGAAAAATATTCCAGTATTTCAACTAGAGATTGAATGGTGTTAGTACTGGGTGACATTTTTATATATGCTGCAGTCCCCCCTTCAGTCACGAGGTGGTGTGTGAGGAGCTTGTGTTGGAAACGTGATGAGTTGCTGCTCTCAGGAAATGTCGAAGAAAGACAGAAAGGCTCTGCCGCAAAGAAGTGCTGGAGCTAATGCACTGAAATCTGTCATTGTTTTGAAACATACTTATTCAGACAGCACAGTAAACAAATTCATTTATTCATATATGAAGGGAGGATGGGAGCTTCAGTGCTTCAGATGTGCCTCGTATATAAAAGGCCCATTGATTTTCTATTACCTAAAGAAACAGGAGGGAACAGGGAAAATATGGCTCTCCACAGTCAAGATTTGCACTTCTTTTTATTCTTCTCATTGTTATGATATTAAATTTACTATATGGAAATACATAAGAAAAACAGAAGAATATCTTCTGCGGCTCCAGCTTACGTTGTTCATATTCCGTAAGGCAGCTGTGGGCTCTGTCTACCCAAAAATCGACAGAGAGTAAGCGAGGGAGACTTTCGTGAGGAAGGGAATGTTTCTGCCTGTGTCCTGGACAACTGATCACGCACCCTCTCCCTTGAATGCACAAGCAATAGCATCATGTTCCCAGACCGTTACTTGAGAATGCAAACTGAAAGAAGATGTTCCTAATAGCAATCAGAGAAGTAAAACCAGGGCAAATAGTCATCATCTTCCAGGGCATCATGTGTAACACATCAAAGTTACTTCTAAATAAAATGAAAACATTTGGGTTTGTTTTTTTTTTCATGGTGGATATACCATTGTCTCCCATGTGATTTAATGAAGAAATAATCCTGCCTCTTGCTGGGAAGGCGGTATCCTGCTTGCATGCGAGCCCCGTCATTTTTTCTCTCCATTACCTGGTGCAAGATTCCGATATGCAGTCATCTCCTCTGGGAGGTCAGCATAATCCAAGCAGGAGAAGCGGTGATCTTGGAAATGTGTAGCATATAAGTCACTGCCAGAACAGCAATATGTGTCAGGAACGCATGATATGTTATAAAAAGCCCGGTTTGATATTTTTATGATTTTTAGAATTACACACGCCACACTGTGTCGCTGATCTTGTTGGAGAGAAGTGAATAAGCTGAAAGTGAAAAGACCTCCGTGAAACCACTTTGTACCTTCTATATATTTGTACGTTCCCTTGCTTAATATTTGTTACACAGTAAAATACTTACCTTTCGCCTTTCTGATTTGGGCAACACTCCAGCTCCTGCTAAAGTCCACGGAAAATTCCAGATTGCAGGATCAAGCTCACAGATGCTTGGTTTTGTTAGCTGGTACGAAGTCTTTATACATCACTTCAGCTAAACTTTCACAGCTGTTGGAAACTAGAGCTCCTCCATACCAAGGCAGTGCACTGCAATGCCTAACACTGGCGGAGATTTCACCTTTATCTTTGCGCCTGTGATGAAATTGTGTGTGCGCTGTTAATCTGGATATAGCTAAAGATGAAATACGAAACCCGTCTTTCAGCTGCTGGAGTAACTGAAAATCTCTTACTAAAGTGAAGTCCCTTGTAAGTTAGATTTACAGTACATGAATAACAACACTTAGCACCGATACAGACCTTTTTATTTTCAAAGAGCGTTAGAAACATTAACTGGCCTTTCCAGGCTCCCCAGTGAACTAGGTCAGTGTCATTATTCCTATTTTACACAGGGAAAAAGTGGGACAGAGAACCATGCCACTGGCCTCCATTGCCCTTTCCCAGGGAAATATGCAGGCACGGACGGATTCTGCAGAGCACCCGTGTGCATCTGTATTGCTTCGCTGTGTCTCTCCTCAGGACCTCTACCACTGTGTTTTCAGAGAAATAAAGTTCTCTCTACATATACTGAGCAGTGCAAAGAAATGATGGCGTGAGCACAGAGGCAGCCGGAGCCCGGCCAGGGTCTGCATGAGGACCCTGGGAGGGGGCAAGCTACTGCAACAAACGAAGGTGTGACGATAGCGGGAGCAGACATGGACATTTTAGCTTCCCTGTGGCCAGCCTGTGCAGCAACAGCAGGAATGTTACAGGGGCACAAATGCTACTGAAGGGTTCACTGCCTGGGACACCGGCCATCAGTGGTGTTTCTTCTCGCTCACTCGTGCACCGCCGGCAGCTCCGTGCAACTGTGCGGACGTGCAACAAAGCTCAGGCACACACCGATCAGCTTGTTTGCCCTCAGCTGGCAAAAGGAAAGTCACCCCAAAATCATCCACTTCTCTGTAATTTGCTATGGCTCGGTACAACTCATTTAAATGACCCAGCCCTTGCCACTTACTTAAATTGTGGGAAGCTTTCCTAAATTCTCATGGATCTTCCTGGTGGGAGGTGCTTGGCTTTTTGCAGTTTTCTGGAAGTACTCTTCAAATTTTGTTCCACTGCTTACGCTGATATACTTTAACTTTCCTCACCCACGTCCCTCCCTGCACACAGGTACCCACAAACCATTTCCTCATCTCACTTACCATAGCTGTAGAAGTGGTTTCGTGGCCTTTCCCCTTCATCATCTGTGTCATATCTGCACCTGAATGCTTGGCACAGGTTTTATGTATCTATCTGCACTCAGCAACGCACTGCAACCAAGCACAAGTGGAAAAAAGAAACCACAGCACCATCCTGCAATGGTCTCTCCCTGTCCCAAATCCTTGAGACCACAGAACCAGGGTGAGGCTTCAAAGTAATCCATATCCCACACCCTGGCGTGGCACTTTACAGTGAGAGTTGCGGGATTTTTCCTGCTGCTGTTGCGAGTCCTGTGCCTGGCAGGTGTTGCTATTCTTCTCCAAGGTCTTTTCTGGCAGTGGACACCTATGGCCCAGCTCACCTATGCAGCACCCAGCAGTGAGTAAGGAGATGTTGCACATCCAAAGCGAGCAAAAGCAAAAGCCAGACTCCAGCATATTAAAAATTATTTTCTGCAAGGCTGTGCAGAGCTGACTTCAGAGCTTAGTGACAGAAAATCTCCCAGGGAGCTCTTACCTGCAAGAGCACTGACCGAGCTAACAAGCTGGGCGATGAAACACTGTGGTTATTGCGAGGAAGTTGTGTGCGGCTATCCAGAAGGTGCTGTTGCACAGCGTCGTAAGGTTGGCCACTATGAAGGGACTCAGGGCTCCTAGGCTGTGCTGAAGCCATGGGGGACCCCATATGTCTGTTCTCTGCCCTCTTGTGTCACGATTCATGAACAACCCATGTTGCAATGAGTATTTTGCTGTGATGCTTCAAAGGATTAGTAGATAACCATAGGTCCCACCATTATGTATGGTATCTTTCAACTGGTATAGGAAGGCCAGCAATATTGGCACCTGTAGGAGCTCTGGGCTGTTTTGCTTCAGTGGCCACTACAGAAATCTTTAATCCACTCATTCTGGGAGTCCGTCCCATGCTTTCCTCTCTGCTGCTCCAGTTTAGTGGGACAGGAGACCAGAAATGTTTCCTAGAAGCTGCAGACCACATTAGGATGATGGTGAAACATGCATTTGGCAAACTGAGACATAGAGAGGGGAGGTGGACATCCTACCTGGAGGCTGATGAGTGGTATTAGCCTCCTGATACTTCATGCCCAGTTTTTCGCATGGCCTTTGTAAGGCCGGGGAAGGGAACCTGGATCACACCTGCCAGGAGTGGTTTGCTGAACTGGAGAACATTTCACACTGCCAAGGAGGAGTCCTCGATGAAGGGTTACAGTTATGCATAATCAGAGAGACAGGGCTGCATTGTGTTCCCCCGTTGCCGCTGAAGACAGCACATGCTTTTACATAAGCCTTCATCCAGGATTACTGCACATCTCTAATTCGTGGGAATGTGCAGCACAGTAGTGCATGGATTTTATCAAGATTCATATGTCCATTTTATTATATTTTTTGTGGGGATTTTTACTGTACTGCGTAGCTGGATTTTATTACCTTCACTGTGTGTATTTTATGGCAGTGATGCCAAGCATTTCAATGAGTTGTGCAAGACTCAGACCCATGAATGCAAAGACATCTTCAATGATTTTTTAATAAATAACAATAGATAAACTAAATTGAACACTGTGGACAATCATTGTCTTTTACTGAGTGCACATACTACTATGTAAAATTCATAGTTATTAAAAAAACCTGCAATTAGACAAACAGCTGTGTGCAAGAAGTCTTTGTTTCCAGGGCTTAGGTGCAGCTGCAGTATAGCTATTTATCTGTCCATTATCGACGTCTTTGACACAACGGTCATTTTCTCAGGCTTGCCTCCTCTTTTCATCAGGTTGGTGTTATGTGGGGGAAAAGGGAAAGAGATTAAAAAAAATACTGAAAGAATGAGAAGATATTATTTTCCAAATTATGTTCCCTAAGCAGCATAATGATGCTTTCATACTTGTTCTGGGGTTTCATTCCCACAGGTCCACTACCCTTCTCTGAGATTGGGGCAGCTTTTGCTCCTCTATGCTTCTGTGATGCTGCCCTCCTCAGCAATACGTTTCCACTGTTTTCTTCCCTGTGCCAGCACTAGCCCTCATGGTCGCAGATGGTGCATCCATGGAAGAAGCCTGGGTACCTGGCTTAAAGCCAGTCACAGATTTCTGGTGGCATAAGGAACAGCTAAGATGTTTCCACAGACCGTTTGTGTGGGATCTCCAGGCTTGCAGGGCTGGACAGTAGTTCGCAGTCAGGAATTGCTGGGGCAGTCTGGTAAGAAGATGAGTAAGTGCCTATGAACTGTGGTTGCTGCCAAAACATACCTTACTGAGAGCTGGTAGGAGCGTAGAAATGTTCCCCACAAAGCTGCTCTCTTGGGGTGATGTCTGAGCCAAAGCAGAGCACCATCTTTGCCTGAAACTCCCTTCTGCAGTGCAATGATCTGCAAAGCAAAGAGCTCTCTGATGGGATCCTGGGACAGGGTGGGAAAGCTTTAATATCTTTTTTGGTTTTTAAACTGAGTCCTTATGGAGTGTGAGCCAGGTGATTTACCTTGTGGTTGGCTCCCAATGGAGAGTGTTAATGGCACAACATGCCCGATACGTGATTCCAGGGTCTTTCCTGTTTCTGGCCCACCAATAAAAGTGTCATCAGTTTGAAACCATCTCCTCATTAAGCCATTTGGCACTTCTGTCTTGGGCCGAGGTGGACTTTGGCCAGCTGGCAGGAAAGGCAGCTGTAAGCAGCACAGGAGGGACAACACAAGAGTACTGAGTAGGATGCACAACCACACAGCACACTGGGACATGCTGGGCTGTTTAGAGAAGAAAAACAGGACATAGAAATTTGGAAACTACCTAGTATGAATGCCCTCTTGACCAGCGTATCATCAAGGGCCTCAAAAGGTAAAAAGAACATTGATCAATATAACATTCCCACAGTGCTACCCAAATTATCTTATTGCTCAGTCCCCTGTGTGGCTCTGTTGTAACGCATCATATAATGTTTAGTAGTTGTGATCCCCTCCCTCTGTGGCCTCTGGCTCCAACTAGGGTTTGATGTGGGACTTTCAGCTTCACCTGGCTCATCAAACTGAGGAGATTTTGTATTTCAGAGAATCCACAAAAGATAGTGACTCCCTTATTCAAAAAAAAAAAAAAAAGTTGTCTACAAAACCTGCCAGCTTCACAAGAGGTCCTACTGTCCTTGGTTTTACAGTGCAGCCAGTTCTCCTGGTGCTGACATGGGTCGCTGTTTTCCTGGCTTCCCTGTGACAGGAATCCACTTGCAGATGGGACTTCAGGTATTTCTACACATGTTGCTCTCCCTAGAGATAACAGTCCTGAGCAAAGGGCCTTACTGGAGCAGAGGGCAAGATAGCTCCGTGAACTCTAGAAAGCCACAAATAAATAATTCTGGGGAGCTGGAAACACAAAATGAGAAGCTGGTTGTGCACCAATACTCAACAGTAAGGTGAGAGCAGGCATGGTTGACCATGGAGCAGTAGAGGATGTACAGGTAAATAAACCCGTTGGCCAGGGAGGCTGGCCATGCAGGGTAATGGTGGATAGTCTGGGCAGGTAAACGACCATTGTTTTGGCCCAGAGAGGTAGCCACATCCTTTGTTGCAGGTGCACTCATCCCACTCCCTTCTAAGGTGAGTTTCGTGACACTTATGAAACTGCCAAGGAATAAGTGAAGTAGGAAGCAAGGCACCCTTTGAATGAGATCAAAATGCATTTCAGTTACATGAGCCCCTGCCAGTTAAATATTTCTTGGGCAAGGGGATTTCCGCAGTAGGAACCAAACCTCACTCTCCACAGGCTGCATTTCAGCACTCCTTCAGCTTCCCGGCATCTGAACACCCAACAGCTTTTTCTGGAGTTGCAAGAAACTCTCCAGGAGCCAGCATTTTCTCAAAGGTATCTGCTGGAGGCTGGGTCCCTTCTGTCCCTTGCAGGGATGCACAAAGAGATGGAAAGGAGAATCTCTTCCTGCAGAGGACTGGGCTTTGGTGCAGAGAGGGACAGGACATGCGAGAGGAGCAAAGCTATCTAGCAGGGCTGTGGATCAAGAGAAGTGCATGCCTTGTCTCTGGACAGGACTATGACTTCAGCCACACCTCTGCATCCATCTCTGCTTGCTGTACAACAGGCAGAAGCACAGTTCAGGGGAGAGCAGGAACTACTTAGTGTTAACTCACCCAGGCATGCGAATTACTTGGAAGGGCAGGAAGGAGCACAGACCATGGCTCTGCTCTCCTTGGGGCTGACTGCCACAGAACAATGTCCCCCCCAAGCAAGAGGGAAGCATCGGTCGGTCTCCTCAAGGGGAGTGTGGTGCTGTCTCCGTTGGTTATTTAGCCCCAGAGAGTCTGTCTATAAATTACAGCCCGTCCCAAATCTTCCACAATGCCATCTCTGCCACGGTGGTCTTGCTGGACCACCTCTGCGCAGATGTTTCAAAATTTGAGCTCTGAGCCCTTCTCCCACCACAGCTGACCCACATCAGCTCAGGCACTGGTGAGGCAAGAATTAGGCCTTTTTTCCCTCGCACTTCGGAGTCTGTAGGGATTCGCTTGTCCAAAGTATTTTCATTTCTGCTCCACCCTGCTATTTTTCTAGAGGTCGGGGTTTTTTTTTCTCCTTCGAACCCATCCAGCCTTCTCCTTATTCTGAGCTTTTGTTTTCTCTCTTCACACTCCCACACTTGAGGCCAGACCTGCTGAGATACTGACTTTTGCTTTGACAATATGGTTTGCTTTTTATTTAAGACTCTGTGTTATGGGTCAATGCTAGTACACCCAAGACGATAAAGGCCCTGTTCTGAGATTACAGCATAGAGCTGCAATGTCCAATTGAGGTTGCACAAAAGGCCATCAAGTTTGTGGTTTTATCTTGTTTTGCACTGGTTAAAGGGCTTTTTCTTTTTTTTTTTTCTGTTTTGTGCGAAGTTAGCAAAGCTACAAGTTTGACAGGTTTGCTTTTCATGTATAGTGTTTTTCTGCAGCTCCAGTAAGACATTGCAATGCATTAGCTAATGCAATACAAATTCTTCTAAGAAGTTTGCAGGGGTCAGGTGATTAACCTGTATATTTTATAGAACATTTAAAGACACTGTGGTCTGAGGCCTCATAAAATCGTAAAACTACCACTCAGCTGTGAACCACGGGTTGAAGCACAATGCTGAAATATTGCTGCATTAGAAATGGGAGGAAACGGAGTGAAATTTCCCCTTATGATCTGCACAGCTGATAAAAGCTTCACAGCGCAGCCTCCTACCGCATTTTCCAAAGCCAGAGCTCACGTTGGGCTGAGTTCAGCATGTTTGCAGAAGGCAGAATTCGTCCTGCTGAGTCCTGCTCCACTTACGCCACCCAGTTGGAAGAAATCATACCCACGCTCAGTAGCAACAGACAAGTCCTTCCAGCCTCTGCACCAGCAAGGGCATGGGGGCTGGTGCTGGTGAGGCACTTGCAGGGTCTCCTACCGTCCAGGGAGGCTTCGTGTCCTTCTCTCCTGCCTCCTGTGACCAAGGAGGAGCAACCAGCAGTGGGAGGATGGCTTCAAATCCTGAGCTAACCAAGTCTTTAACCCTCTCATACTCTCACCAGCAGCGTCCCACTAAACTTCAGTCTTCTAAACCATTATCTCCCTTAGGACCTCTTCCATCTGATCAGGAGGTGCGTTTCCACCGCAGTTCACTGGGGCTTTCCCAGAAAGGCTGAGGTTACTTCCAGCCCCTTTACAAATGAAGATTAGCTGGTTTTATTAAAGCACAGATCTGCTTTCCTAAGGAGGAAAATAAATCAGATGGAAGAGAGACTGCATTGTATGACAAAAAGCAGTTTCCACCCAAGTTCAATTTCCCAGGTAGTATCCGCCCTCTTGAGCAGTCCCAGCCAGGCCAGCAGGAAGGTCTCTTAGTTCTTTGCTGTGGAGTGAGTCTCTGTATGGTGGCTTTTTCTAGGGGATGCAAGCAAGCTCTGCAGAGGCTCCAAGCTGATGGGAATCCAGATAGCCAAATTCACTCAATCCCCCGGTTTTTTTAATCTCTGACCCATCTCAGCATCACAGTTTTTGAGGGCTTTGGGCTTCCAGACATCGCCTGTGCCACACAGCTTACCAAAAGCCTGTCTGCAACAGCTGCTGGGGGACAGCGGTGGCAAATGAGGTAACGTGTTGGAAGCTGGGAAGTGCTGATGGCACGCAAAGGGCTCCACAGCACCTACTCCCATTAGGAGCGCTGAGGGATGCCATTGTGGCCAGGGGACAGTTGCCAGAAGTAGGACTGCAAGGCTCATTGCTGTGCAGGCCAGACATATGGTTGCTATCAGGAATAGGGCGGTGTAAATAATTGTTTCACTCCCTAAACCAGAAGAAAAAAAAAAAAAAACGGGAAGAAAAAAATTTTATTCAGATCTGACTGAACCAATTTTTTTGCTAGCCAAATGAAAAGCGGAGAAAAGCACAGTAACGGGCTGCAAGAAACATTTTAGTGCCTTTTGGGTAAGATCCAGCGAGGCAGATATTTTCCACCTGTAAATAATTCAGGAGAAGAAAAAAGCTGTTGCAACTCATTTTTTCCAGCAAGACCATCAAGTCAATTAGGAGAAGCTGAATAGTCTTGTAGCCCAAGAATAAGGAAGAGTAAAATGTCGAGTCGAAAGAGTAAAATGTCGAGTCAGAAGAGTAAATCCCATCAGCGTTCTGGCATCTTCATGTGTCTTGTGCATCCAAACAGTTTTCCACCATCCCCTTAGCATGGCCAACAGTGACTGAGCTGGGCACAAGCACAGAAGTCCACCTACAATAAGTAGCTTCCAGGACTGAGTCCTAAATCATCATTTAAAATTCCTTGGCCCTCTTTATCCCCCAGTATCGGATGTTTAACCCTTCTGCCATTTCCAGATGTCAGGCTGGATGGTTATGTTCTCCTTATGTAAAATCCCTCCTCTCCCTTCCCTAGAGCAGATCCATTCTGGATGTCACCCCAAAGCCTGTTCTTCCAATCATCTGAGCCACCACAAATATGGGGATTTTATGCACTCTGGTACCACCTTCCAGCCTCCTCTGGTAAAACTGGATCTGGTGTGACTGGCTCATCCTGGATTTGGAGAAGCAAGATGCCTGTGAGGAGGAAATATATTTTAAAAACCTTTTTTTTTTTCCTTCAGTAGTATTCTACCACAGCTATTATTTCCTGGGTATCAGAATGATTTTAATACGTTTCATTCACCATGCAGCTTTCCCCACCACCTAAAACCACATATTTCCTGAAAAAAGTCCAAGATAAAATAAAAAGATTGGAGAGTGTTTCCATCAAAAAATAGAAATGTATTGGAAGTGCTGCTAGGTATATTTACAAAATGGGTATATACTGCAAGTAAAAATTTCTTATTTTAATGTAGTGACAAATATACCCAGTATGAGAGATGAGCTACAGCAAGTATGAAAATACTTGCATTTCATTTTTGACTATTGACTTATTTTTTAAAATAAGAGAGCAAAGAACAAAATGTTGAAAAGAAAGCCTTGATAATATTGACTTGTAAATAAAAAGGATGGTTATATCAGTAGAGCTCAGGAATCTCTTGTAAAAAGATACCCTTTGTAATAATGCAGACACAGAAAAAGTCCAAATTTCTAGAAAGCCTAAAAACATGAGCATGGAGTCCTTAGATATGCCCATTAAGATACACTGGAGACAGTATAATACAAAGGACCAACAGAAATTGAAGCCGTTACCTGCAGATTTACAGTGTATTAGACATATTTCCCTAATATTGCATGCTTTGAAATAAAGTTACTTCATCTGAAGTAGTTAGTGGTCATAGAAAGGATTTTGAAGAAATGAAGTTCAATTGTAAAAAGCCTATTTTAAACATCACTCTAAAAACTATTTCATTGCTCCTTATGAGGAAAAAAAAAATCCACATACAACTTTATGTTCAGGTTGTTGGGGTTTTTTTTCAAATCAGACCTCAGGGGGGAAAATTGTTTTCACTCTTAAAAGAGTCCAGGGTTTTTCTGGCCTCACCCACCTCTAACCAAAGGAAGATAAAAATCATTATTCCTGCTTTGCTGGTCGGGAAATTGGAGAATGGAAAGATCCTGTGTGCAACTCACTTTCCCACTGAAACTGGTGGAAATCCCAGATTTCCATGGATGACTGAAGTCACTGTCCGGCAGCACAGAGGAAGAAAGAAAAAGAGCCAAACACAAAGAGATATTTCTCCATTTGTTTCTGTAGCCACAAAACCCATTCCTTTTTCTCCGTTCTGGTGCTATTCCTTTATGTGGTACATAACTGGAGTTTCCTTTGGGGTTTGTCTGCTTTTTCCTTCTTTTAATGTCTCATCGTTAACCATCAGGAGCTCTTGTCCTTTGGGTCAAGTCCTGTACCACTGGACTCAATGACTGTTTTGCCACCGAGGAGGAAAAACCACAGGAGTCGAGCTGAGACCTAAAACCTAATAGCTACCAAAAGTCGACAAAGGAAAGCAAGCGAGAAAGGAAGGGGAAGGGTTAAAACAAATAAAACTGATGTGAGTTGTATTATATGGTGAGTGAATCATACGGATTATGGACTGAGGACTACATAATTAAACATGTAAGGTATCAAGGTAAAGTACCAGAATACATAAAGAAGATAATTTCTTTAGTCAGCAAATGGGCAATAACAGGGAAGAATTTTTGTCTTGGGATAGTGAGCAGTTGTATAAACATATGATGCAAAGGCTTTTTCAAATAGACATAACATTGCCATATGTTCCATCAAAAAACTGCAGAGGGACTTGGGAAAATCAGAATGATTTAAGAGGGACTATAGACATCTCTGCCACCACTTGGTTAGCTGAACACAGGCAGCCAAAGGTAAGGAGTGCTGTTAAACAAGGACATGTTAAGAGACCAGAGTGTGCCCCAGAGATTCTTGCACTGAGATAATGAAAGCTCTCAAATGTCACCACAGAACTGCAGCTCTCCTTAAAACACGGCAGAGAGACCGTGCTTTCTGTAGGTGCTGGGAGCTGACATTGCATATGGGATAGCTCTTCCCGATGGACACAAGAAGCCCATTAAAGTGGCTGGCTATGATTGGAATTATAGTTATTGCAGCAGCTGAGACACACTGAGGCGCAAACTGATTTGCAGAAAGGAGAGATGATGGGTTGAAGGTCCAGGGAACAACCGTACTGCGTTTCCTGAATTTTGACGTATAAGCAAAAACAAAGGAGAGAGCCGAAAGGATACGCTTACACTTTTCATTCCCTTTAGAAGCTTGCATTTTGCCATTAGGAAAAGGGATACACACATGGTCCCCTACTCTCAGGGGCGATGCTGTCATGCAGCCCTTCAGTGGATTTGCCAAGCTCCCACTTAAAAAAAACAATTTTCCCTTGCTGCTCCTGGACACCTCTCCTCACAGGGCAGGAACCAAGGATCCGAACATCCTCACTCTCTGAAGCAGGTCAAACCTGGCTACAGGGTGGTATCGAAAAGTCTGGGTCCAAATCGAGGCCTGGCTTTGAATATTACCTCTCGGGCACAAAGTCTCATCTTTACCCGTGAATAGCATACTCTATTATCTAAAATCTGTGTCCTCTGATTGATTTTGCTCTAATGGACATGAGGATGCGTCTTCCCAAATCCTTGGGACTAATTTTGTGTTTCAGAGGGACTATTAAAATCAAAAAGAGAAAATTCAGGATTTTCTTCATTTCCTGACCATATATTATGCCTCTAAAGACTAGTCTAGTTAACAGGTGGCACTGACAGATCATGCTCCGAAGACAGCTGCAAGAGAAACAGTTAGCAGCACTGAACGAAAGTTACCCATTTGGGGAACGACTTTTTTTTTCACCTTATACTGAAACATTAATCAATTCTTTTGTATTCAGAAGCTATTTTCACTTATCCCAGACACTTAACAGAAAAAATAAAAAAGAAATAACAAGGAGTTTTGGTGTAAAAACACATTTCATCATAAAACAGGTTGATTAACTTGCAGACTTTAAAAAATTAATGTCCAATGGAAGGAACTGCTGACTGGTTAAATTAGATCTCCTTATTACAGCACTACAACAGAAACGAAATTAATTTAAGCTTTGGAATGAAAATTTTATTTTTAATTTTTGTGCGTTGTGGAATTGGAGGGACTGGATACTTGGGAAATTAAAAGTCCACTATTTATCATAGGTCAGATGCAGTACAGCCAGCCATAATGCAGGTTTTTCTCATAGTCTGAAATCTCTTGGCAGTTAACATAGAAGAGCTGTCAGAAATTCTAGTTCAGCTATAAACATTTTCATGATAGTGCAACCTCAGAAATAAGAAGTCATCTCAGATCACTTTTAACCAAGATTACAGAAAAACCTACAGGTCATTCTGCATCCTGAGCTGCATCAAGAGAACCATGGCCAGCGGGTCAAGAGAGGTGATTCTGCTCCTCTACTCTGCTCTGGTGAGACCCCACCTAGAGTACTGCCTCCAGCTCTGGGGGCCCCAACATAAGAAGGACATGGACCTGTTGGAGAGTCCAGAGGAGGGCCATGAAGATGACCAGAGGGCTGGAGCACCTCTCCTGTGAAGACAGGCTGAGAGAGTTGGGGTCGTTCAGCCTGGAGAAGAGAAGGCTCCAGGGAGACCTTAGAGCAGCCTTTCAGTACCTAAAGGGCACCTACAGGAAAGGTGGAGAGGGAATCTATCAGGTAGTGTAGTGATAAGATGAGGGGTAATGGTTTTAAACTGAAAGAGGGTAAATTAGATTTAGATTACATATTAGGAAGAAATTCTTTACTGTGAGGGTGGTGAGACACCGGAACAGGTTGCCCAGAGAAGTTGTGGATGCCCCATCTCTGGAAGCGTTCAAGGACAGGTTGGATGGGGCTTTGAGCAGCCTGGTCTAGTGGGAGGTGTCCCTGCCCATGGCAGGGGGGTTGATCTTTAAGGTCCCTTCCAACTCTAACCATTTTATGATTCTATGATTCTGAAGTTACAGAGAAGATTTATATATGTTCTTTGAAGAGTAGCTTTGGTTTTCAACTAGAAAGCTGTCCAAATCATTAACATGTCACATCCAGCATCTATCTGTGGATAAGAAAAAATCTGACCTTTGAATACTGTTTGCAAACAACAAAGACAAAGAAAGTTTTGTCTGGTATAAACCCATGAAAATATCGGGTTTCTTCCTTCATAATTTCTTGACAGATTTTAAAGTGAGCAAAAAAGTTTTACCTAGGATATCCATTAAGCAGAGAGTGACAGAAGGTTACACGAAGGTCTGACAGATGATTTGTCTATAGGGGCAGGTCCCACCTTCTGCTTCCACTTAGAGCAGCCCATGGTCACCTCCTTGGGGAAAGCCAGGGAGGGAAGGGAGGGGACTCAACATAAACTCAGTGGGTAAATAAAAAACAAAGTGAATGAACAAAAACCGTGCACCCCAAAACTCCAAACCCACACCAAACAAAGTGAGTGAGCAAAAAAGTCGGTGAACATAAAACGCAGGCCCCGCAAGAAGACACATCTCCAAAACAACTGTGAAGACCTAAATTATTTCTGACGCCTTTGATCTTTCTCACATTCTCCCTGGGTTAAGCTAGAGCTTTTGTAGCTTTTAATCTTTTGTGTGAAAGGCATTTCTTTTGTTATAGAGGTGTTACGATGTTTATGAGGATGTACTGTTGCAGGGCTGTGTGCAGCGAAGGCCACGTGGATTCTGTAGGGGCATAGCCTCAATGACCAAGGAGCCCTTTTGACTCCTGTGCATAACAGTCACTCACCTCCACTGACTCTCCAAGCAAAACAGAGCTATTAAATGCTGGGTCTCGAGCCTTTGCTGTGAGTCTGCCTCTGAATCTTCACTAGATTTTTTTCCCTTAATTAATATTTCAAGAGGTCCCGCGAGCTCCCGAATGCACAGCCCAAGGAGAGGCCAACATTCCCTTTCCTCCCTCATCAGACTCTGGAAGGAGGGTACCTGTTACACCTGCTCCAAACCCTGTGCATGAACGACCATCACAGGGAAGGAGGTGTGGTTAGATCACTTATGCTCGTTTAATGCTTAGTCTTCTGCTGGCAGCACCAATGGCACTGCTGAGTGACAGCTACAGCGTGTCATTTAAATACTTGCATGGGGATTAGAACGAGGTCAGATATACTTCCTTCCGTAGTGATCGCCCTAATATTAACAATTTTCGGTCACTATCTAATCAGGGCTGGATCCAAACCTGTGACTGACAGATTTTTAATTGCTAGTCTCCTAAGTCATACAGTTCTTCGCTCTCACTGGGAGGTGTTACCTTCAGCTCTTACTATGACGGATAAGGGCAAATTCTACGCCTTTAAAATAAATCTGTTGATGTAGATATCTGAGGTGTTACTGATTTGGGGGGATTTTTTTTTGAAGTGAGAATGAAGGAGATAAGAATATTGAAAGAATATATTTTCAAAAGAAAAAAGAAATACATCTATGTGTGCATACATCTTTCTTTGAAATCATACTGTTCTCTCCTACTTTACTGCAAAAATAAAGAACATAAGAATGCAGGAACAGTCTATCATGCCTCACCTCTTTTGCTTTCCAGTTTCTATTTGCTCCTTTATTTTCCATACTTTAAAATCTCATTTAGCATTCTCTTGAGAAGGAGAGCACAAGATTACAATCTAACGATTGTAATGAGAATGGGTTACGTTTGTGCCATTTCCCATTTTCATTACAATCTTTGTGGCAAGAGTAATGTAACAGAATTTTTAATGTCTTATATATTGCATGAACATTTTTTTTTTCCAGCGAGCTCCTGCTACATTTCAATGGGTGATGCTGTTGCAGAGCATTACAACTTTGATCTTTTTATAGCTTGCATTACGATCACATTGGCCATTTCACCCACTTCCCCAAAGTGGAAAATATTTTGATATACAGCTTGCTGCTATGAAAGCCAGTCATCTACAGATACTATACATACCTAGGAAATTGTTTTCCTCCAAATCCCAACTGTGGCTGAGTACAAGATACTGACATCACCAAAGCTGCATGTTTCTCTGAGTGGTACTATGGGAATTGTAGTTTGTGGAGTCTGAGCAGAAGAATAGAGCGGTTGGTTTCTTAAAAAGTAGGGCCAGGTCTTGGAGAAAAGTGTGCTTCATGTGTTTGTCATGGCACTGACTGAAGAGGACTGAAAGGTTTGCCAAAGCATACAAATGTTTCGATAAAGCTTCCCAGAGTGATCAACAACTGAGGAAAAGAAGGGTGATGGATCAGGAAAAAACCTCAATAAACCAGGGATCAAGACGGGTTCAGCAAGAGAACCGATGGTTAAGCTATGCTATAGAAGCAGCAGGCACAAGCTAGCAGTTTTTCTGGATTTGTTAATGGAAGTGGTTAACACGAGTGATTCTTGACACAAGAGCTCAAGAGGGGAAAAGAGAAGGGTGCTGAGAGCTCAGGGGCGACATCCCTGAGGGGATATGCACAGACTTGGCCAGTACTACAAATTCTATTGATATGCACATCTTGTAGATTAATACAGACTAACATCACTGAACTTAAAAAAAAAATAAATTTCAAGAGTCACACCTCCATGCAAGATCAGAAGAAAAGACAATGTCAGAATATCTCTGCGAGGCAGCCTACACCTGATATAGATTCATTTTCTCAGTTAAGAAGCTTTATTTCCTTGATGCATAGGCTGGAATCTGGCATCCTTCAGATCAATGCCTATGGAAATACCCACAGCTCAGCAAGGCAATGGGTGAGAGAGAGCGACATCCTCAATACGATAACATTCAACAGAAGACCTGCAGATTTTGAAAACTCTGGACAAAGCCATTCATGAAAAGATGCACAAGGCTAGATTTCACACTTTACCGACTGGAGTCGAGTTTTAACCCTGTCACTTGTCTGTGCAACTTCTGCTGCACTTGATATAAGCTGGGCACATCTACACTAAGGCTCATTTTTTTTTCCCTTTGAGTCTAAATTTAACACTGCAGACCCTGAGGATAAAACCAGTTGAGCCCTTTGGAGGGAAAATGTTCATCCTCTTTATCAGAGTGGCTTTCCCGGTGGCTTTCACTTTAGCGAGAAGAGTGTCTGGGATAATTGCTCTTTCCACAGAGGATCAATACTGTGTAATTAATCAAGATGAAATCATTCTTTGCACTTCTCCAGGTTTCATCCTTGAGACATATTCTCAGATTCACCGGCTCCTGGAGATAGCAACGCTCTTCTACCACACTACCCCAAAACCCCCTGGGGGCAAAAACATCACAATCCAGCTGTCCAGAGCCTTACCTGACATATCTTAATAGAAGAAAAGAGACAAGAAGGCCCAGATGCCTCTTTATTAGGACCGTCCTCTCTACAGAGACAACAAGCCCTCAAAATCTACCACAGTCAGCGTAACGTTTGCATCAAGGGACCTTTTCTCCCTCCCAGGAAACACGCCACCAACCCTCCAGTGATTACAAAGCAGAAGCATGCACTGTGGAAATACACCTAGAAGAACCCCAGGTGACAGAGAAAATAATTCAGCTAACATTTCTGCAGTTTGCAGAGTATGCTTAGCCATCATTGATCACATGCATCTCACATTCCTGCTTAATTTCTGTTACAGGGTGAGCATATTTTTAATCCACTGCCCGGTATGAAACAGCACGGTAAGTAATTTTAAAAACACACATTCTAGGAAGAATCAAAATATGAAAATTTAATATTAAAGTCATTTTCATCTCTGGCAGGTCACATTTTTATTTATTTATTTTTTTAAATTTCAAAATGCCAGAGGGGAAAAACAAATGAAAAGACTATTGAATCAGTTCTAATGGATTTAATACAAAATGAAACATTTCAAGCAGTTCATTTGACCTGGAAACATTCCCCTTTTAATATATATACTTCTATGCTTCATCCTAATTTGGGCTAAAAAGGTTGGAATGTGTCACAGTCAAATTTCAATCATCTCCACTTACATTTAAGATTCTTCTTGCCTGCCAGGCTCTCTATCCCTCTCTGCTAAGCACAATCAAGACAAAACGCCTCCTAAAAAGATTGCTGGCCATTCTGGCCTCACTGAAATAAGTAGCTGGTGAAGACAATTATAAATAATACATACAGTTGTGTTTATTACAGAGAGATATTAAAAGAATGACTGGAATTTTCCATTGGTTTTGGGTAAGCAATGAAGACGTTTTAGTAGACCTGAGCTGAGAAACAGCATTGTCTCAAATGATCGTGCCTTGATTCAGTTTACATTAAATGGAAGAATAAACAAAACTAAGGGCTGAAACTAATTTTCTCCATTTCAAAAGGGCAAGCTCTGATGGACTAAGTGCTCTGAGCACCTTAGCCACCGAAGTCAACACGCTGTGTGTCTCCAGGCCTTGGATGGGGAAGAAGCCGGAGGATTCTTCGAATCACTGGTGCTAATAAAATCTCAAAGCTGTATTCCTAGCAGGAAGGAAAAAAAGAAGAATCTATGGACCTATTGGACAAAGAGCCACTTAAAGAGCCTTTAGCTCAAACTTTAATAAGAGTAATGACACTGAACAGAAGGGCAAAGGGAAGATAGGTAACGGGAATGAGGTTTTACTACACTGAAAACAACAGCAAAAAAATCGAAGAGCTTAATCGTCTCCAGTTGGGAGGACCTGGATAATCTCGTTCAGAATTCAGACAGAACTGGCACATGAAACTACAGGAACAGTCACAGGTATTCATGACAAACCTATCAACTCATGGGATTCAAAAATTGTGAATGCGATATCTACAGTTAAGAGGGATAAGAAAAAAGATCTGACAATTACAAGTTAGTCTGATCTCAAACGTCTGAAGGCTTTGGAACAAATTTTGAAAGAAAGAAGTAATTTAAGTCATGGAGATAAACTGGGAATGGACTAAAATAATTACCAAAGGGTTTGGGTTTGCTAATGGTAGGTTGTTTTACACTAACTTGATAGGATTTTAAAAAGATTAATGATTTTCTCGACAAAGGAAATATGGTAGGTATCATTTATCTGGGCTTCAGTAAAGCATTTAATAAGGCGCCAGATGGGAAATCATTTCTTAAACTAGAGAAAATAGGGATGCACAGAGGAACTGTTGAGTGGGAGCCTGCTGAAAGGAAGAGGACCACGGGCAGTACTGCAAAGAGAACTGTTGGGCTGAAGAAGAGATATGAATGAAGTTTCTCCAGGATCAATCTGGGGATCTTTCTTCTTTCTCTGTTTCCTGATGGCCTGGATATAAGTAGGGACAGCGCTTACTTTTGGGACCCTGAATGGGATACTAATGATTGTCCATAGCTAAAAGAAAGTATCAATACAGAAGAGGATCACGGCAGCAGACAGAAAGAATAGATGCATTAGAGGAATAGAATAAAATAAATGTTATTCAGTAATATGCAACACAAGCCCATGCATTGAGGGACTGATACTATAGCTGCTGTAAAAAGAGCTTTCATCAGTTGAAAATGACTGTTAAGTTGGTAAAGCAGCTAATGAGAGCGTGAATGACTCTAAGCTGCCAATGGGACCCACCCCTGCAAAGGCAAAATCCAGCCCATGACAGGCAAGACAGTCCCAGTAGGAACAGGAAAGTATTAAGATAACTGTATGAAGTAGTGCTGCAACAAGATCTGAAATATCGTCTACTCCTCTGGCTACCCACATTAGAAAAACAGTTCAAACTGAAATTGATATAGAGAACGCTACTAAGATGCTTGGGAAACAGGCAGTTAGTCTTACTAGAGAAGCAGGAGCTTGGCATATTCAGCTAGCAAAATGAAGTCTGGAGGCCTACAGAACTGCCTTCTATGGATACACAGCACGTAATTACCTGCTGTAGGAGAAAAAATAAGTATACCTGAGCCATCCACTGCGCAAGAACAACTGGATAGAAACCAGCCTCCGATAAATCTAGAAAATTTAAAAATGAAAAAAAAAAATGGAAAAAAAATGTTTGTAACCCAGCAACATAATTCCAAAGGGAAGAACAGGATCAACACATTAAGCTGATGGCTCCTTCTCATGATGGAGCTTGGTCCCCGAATCACAGGAATTATATGGTATGGTGATTCCTAACACTCTGCCAGACTGATGTTCCTGTTTCAGCTATGTTTTGAGACAGAAGTATTTCGCACTCCTCCAGAAAAGGATTACAGTTCTGCATATACACAGTCATACAAACTATAATGTACAGAAAATTTTCCTTGTGATTGAGAAACAAGCAGCAGGAATTCATCCAGGCAGAGAAGGACAAGGTCAATGTGAAGGGCAGAGAAGAGATTGCAGAGATGGCAGTGTTGGGGGCATTGGCTGAAGTGGTGTTTACCGTTATTATCATCTCTGCTCATGAGCCCTCAGCACTGCCAAGAGTAAAATGCAAGTTATGGATGGTCCGATGAAAGGCTATTGAAAAAAACCCTTTATTAATTACATTATTGTCCCTTTAAAGCATAAATACCTCGTTTTTTTCAGGTGCTAGAAATTAAGCAGCCTGAAACGCAGGCGGCAATGACATTTGATGTCATGAATATTGGAAACATCCATAAAATATGTTGGTTAGATGGCTGGAGGAGAAAATAGGTGTAGTAGAGAAGTGACAAAACAGCTTGGAAACAATCCTGCTATTAGCAGGGAGGAAAGAAGAGGTAATAAAATTGGGAAGACAATTAGTCAGGAAAAGGGCACAAAAATGCTACAGGAGAAGGAAAGGATAAGCAAAAAAAAAAAAAAAAAGAAAAAGAAGCAGTAAATGGAATACTACAGCAACATCCAAGGTAATTTTGCCATGAAATACCTAATCTACTCCCATGGGTGCTCTTGGGGAACCGGAGGGGGACCTGTCAGAGGAGAACAGAGTCAGTGGAGGCTTCCCAGTAACTCAGCTGTGGCTCTTCTCCCCCCTGGTGATTTCTGCTGAGATACCAGGCTGGTGGCTGCGTTACGGGCATGAATCCACTTCTGCTGGTGCTACTACAGGGCAGTTATCTCTAGCAGAGGGACAGGACAGGTAGCTAGGGAGGAAGGGGGAGAGAACTGGAGAGAGGTGTTAAAACTCTGGAGCAAGATGCCCTAAAAGTTACCCAGGAGAACCTCTGATGAACACACCAGCACTCAGGGAACTGGAGCATTGCCATGAGAACAAGGGTGAAAAAGGATTTTTGGAAGCTCCACAGAGGGTGAGGTAAACAAGCAGTCAGCTGTGACAGAGAGCCGAAGCACTGAAGAGGCATAATAATATATAATGCTATTTCAAAACAACAGATGGGAATAGGGAATTGATAGTGAAGCGATTAATACTAGCAATGAAAGAACTAAACACCTTTAAAATGCACAGTATTTAATAAGAGTCAAGCCAAAGACTCACAGCAATTCGTAAATTAACAAGGAATAACATATACAGTGGCAAAAAGGGAAAAAGAGCAAAATGAACCCAAATATATGCCGAATGCCTGCTGACGGAAAGGAGGACAGCTTCGATGGGTAAGGAAGGGGTAAGACTGAGCCTCGGGGTAAGATTTGTAAGTGCAACATGAGAGCTGTGTCTCCCAACCTGGTCAGCAGCTGGGGACTCTCCCTGTAACCGCATGGGAAAGAAAGGGCAACCTTCACTGCTGCCCCAGTCGCACCCAGCCTCCACCAGCAGCTGTGGCTGCCCCAAATGTTGGGCTGGAATTAGCTACGTGGGACCTGCTGTATGCCAGAGCATTGCCAGAGCACTCCTCCGAGCTCGCTCTCAGCTGGGGCTTGGCAGGGATGCTGGGGTCCAAGTCGCAGCCCCATAAGACAGGCATCCCACCCTCACCCCAGTAAAACAGCATGTGCCAGGGTCACGGTTTGGGCTGGGCTGGCCACTAAAGTGAATGACAGATGCTCTCTTTTACCTCTCTGAGGGGGGAAAATTTGTTCTGTTTTACCTCAAACCAGAACACAGGAACGGGGTGATTTCATTTCTGCTGACGATCCTTTAAAATATAGTTTCTTTGGAGGCTTTGGAGTTCGTCATGGTTTTCACTCCTCCATAGGTCCCTAGCAATTAATTTCTCCCCCAATGCAAGTTTTAGACTAAATTCATACTCGAGTTCCAGTAGCTAGTGTTGACATTATAAACTGCATGTACAAACTCACTGATTCCATACACAAACTAACCCATGGGTATGCAGCTTTATAGAACTCAATGCTTATTAACACAATCTATATAACTATTAGGGAGTTGACTGAAGGGAAGTAGCTACGAAGGCAAGAAAGAGAGAGGGCTGGAGTTGTGCATTTCTGCCTGGCTCCTGGTGAAGCTGTGGGTGTATTACGACCTTTTTATGCACTCATTTTTGAAAACTTGGTTATAGAAAATCCTAAGCACAATTGTCAGCCAACATCCAGCAGAGAAACAGGGCAAAGATGTGAAAGATTAGAAGTGATATATATTGACAGCATCTTATTAGAAAGCCTAAGGATAAAGGGTGTTCATCACAAGCAAATTAAGGATTTGAAGTTACCGTTTCTCAGCTGAACTACAGCAACTGCCCTTTTATTTCCCAGATACTTCTAAATGCAAAGAAAAAGATTAATGTAAACCACTAACGCCAACCAGAGCAACTTCTAATTGCTTGAGCTATGCCTGGATTGGGACACCTGGGGACCAAGAGGCTCAACTGAGGTGCTTCCCAGCAGTCCAGGGGGAAGACAGGTTTGGTTGGATTTATTCTGGTTTTCTTTTTTGTTTTGTTTTGTTTTGTTTCCCGTTAGATAGCAAATTCTTCATCAGGTTGCAATATGACAAGAGTCATTTTGTGTGGTTTTGCTTGTTGGATATGCTTTTAAATTGCTATAATGGAACCATTTGAGAAAACAATAGGGAGAAATTAAAAATATGTATTTAAAAAAGAATTAAAAATGAAAGGAACAGATGTGTACCATGCATGACATACGAACTTTCAAATGCAAAGGAAATGCATATATTACAATAAATGTCTAAGAAGTACGTATACATCAGCATTTTCCATTCTTTTTTTCTTTAGACACGCGTTTTAGATATACATAAATTATTTTTCCTTTTGTTTTATCCCTTTTTTAAAATCAGAATATTCAAACATCCTCTTTAAGAAGCAGAAGAGGATGAAAGATTGCATTTGGCAGGTCTCTTTTGTGCTATAATTTGTTTCTTTGTGGAAATGCAGCAAAGGGTGACTTTTATTATGCGTTAGGTAAGAATCTGCATAGAGCCACTTCCAGCTGTTGACCATGCGATTAGGCCGTTAAAGTGCAAAAATCGCTGTTTACAAATACCCATAATTACTATAATTTTCATGCAAAAATCTACGCTCACCTAAAACCAGACCGCATGCCAGTTCTTTCCTGGCCAAAATGGCTATTTCTTTCTGTCTTGAAGTCTCAGTCACATATTGAAAAAATATCTGCAGAATAGAATATATTTTGACTGCAGAAATAGATTTTGCATGAATAGACTCCTGAGGCATCCAACAGTTTCAATAATGTTTTCTATTCCAGGGGAGCAAAAAATATTTTTCCTTGATAGCATTTATTTTATATTCACTGCACTGGAATTACTTTTTCAAAATTCTGCCAGCGAAGACTTATCGTATGTGGGTGCCATTGCTGTAACATAAAGATAAGGATGGAGGCTTATTCCACTCATAAGCTCATGAGTCTGTAAATTGGAACTATCCTTCATAGTACAATGCATTTTACCAGTCCAAATATTTTTCTTAGAGACAAGACAGGAGTTTTTTCTTGGAAGAATTTTCCTTCAGTGACTTAAGGAAGCATATTCATGGACTACTTATGAAAGGAAAGATACAAACAATGTGGCACCGCTGGTTTCTCTGGATGGGGGAAGAGTCTGCATTATTTCAGCAGCTTCAGAATCAGTCATTGGAGCAGCTGCCCTGAGCAGGAAAAATGTTGTCTGGGGAGTGGGAGATAAGGTAAGATAGAAGCAAGGACCTCAGAGGACAGAGCCGCATCCTAATTTGATGATCCAGGTGCAAATCAATGGCTCCACTCATTTCAAAAATGGGACAGGCAACGTATGTGGATCTGAATTTGGACTAAATCGTCAGGAATGTTCAGGCCTGTGATTTTGTTGCTGGCCAAATGACTACGATTATTACCATCAAACGTGACAATACAATGACATTTTACCTAGGGGCAGGCACGCAGGTGAGATTAAAATAAGAACTGACTCGAGCCTTCACCAGGAAATTGAATCTAACCCTTTTTGAAGTTAAACATTTTGATATAAAATTTTTCATTGTAAGGCTAACCTGCATAAAACGACTGAATTCCCAGTGTACTGTGAGCGCTTTGTATGCTACAGTTAAATAGTTCCAGAGATGGGAACCAGATTAACTTTGAAATTTCCATCCTCCCCTCGCAAACAGCAGTTCAGCTCCTCTTATGGCAGCAGAAGTTTGCTGGCAGCCCGTGATATTTTGATCATGGTCCTGTCTAGATCTACTGGGAGCAGAAATAATGATACAGTGGTAAGAGCCCTAGCAGTTGGCCCATGCTGGAACCCTCTCCAATGCCATTAGTGATGAGGCTCAAACAATAGCAACCGCGCTGGGGAATTGAGGAAGGGAAGAAAAGGCTGGTGATGTCAAGACCCGTCTGGTTCTCTTCAAGCCATTGTGCTGCATGTTGTAATGTTAAACCTCTCCTATGTTATGGGCTAAATTACGGGCTTCTCAGAAGTCTTTGCCCAGCAAGGGACAACATATTGTTCCACAGATTTCTGGCCAAAAGGGAACCGTAAATTGTCCAGTCTGATCTCTCCTTTAATCATTAAGAAGCTGCTGTTCCATCCGCGCACCCCTGCATTAGCCCAAAGACGTTAGTTAGACAAAAATATCTCAGCTTTTCAGAGAGTCAACTGTTCCCTGCTGCCAGCAGAACATGGGAGACACCAAAGTGACACCAGCTTATGAAGCCTCTGCAGCTGCTGGGGCAGCTGTGCCTGGACTTCAGCAGAGGGTGCGACAGGCTGCATCAGAGGATGAGAAAATCCAAACTTCACAGCTTGCCAGACTGTCCTGGGGGGAAATGTCCTGCTGATGAATCTGGTCAATCCATGGTTAAACTCTCTCAAAACTGAACTGGATGTAGATCCAAGCCTTCTCTTTCTTCCCATGGGTTCTTGCACCAGCTCACCCGGTGTGTCCCTATGTCCACAGCGCAGCAGCCCGTGTTTTGTGGCAGAGCACAGGTGTCCCCTGCCCAGTCCAGCAGCCCTTGTTTGGCCCTATAGCAGTCAGCTGCAGGCCCCCAGGAGGACACACTCGACATGGCAGCATTTGTCTTTCCGAAAGACCTGCTGTTAAACTGTGCATCTCTTAACCCTCTTTCTAGAAGTTGCATCGCTGTTGCTCCTACAGGCCCCGATGTAGAATAAAGTCCTCTTGTTGCAGTGCTGGACCAGCAAACCACCAGATCTGCCCCAAAGAGCTTACAGCAGACATATGAGATGGAGAGAAGAGATGATAAACCAGCGGGGGAAGCCCAAGGTCACGGTGAGATGATAATGATAGATGTAATAAGCAGCAGTAACAACACACAAACTATCGTGTCGCTGCCCTTTGTTAGCTCAGATTTGAACCCTTGGGCTTTGCTAATTATAATGACACAGTAAGAAGTAAAAGGGGAAATTACCCACAAAAAAAAAGGATGTTAACCACTTCATCTCTACAGCCACACTGCGTATTTCATGCTTTGCTCTAATTGTTCAGTAGAGGCTCCATTAAAGTCAATGGAAAGTCAGGGTGTCCCTGGTGGATTATGCTGTAGCAAAGTAGTTTAAATTTAATCTAGGGTCGGATTTAACACATTTAAAAGAGAGCAAATTCACTGTTAAGTCTAACAGTCCAGTCAATACTTCAAGCTGATGGTTCTTACTCTGGCACTGCATTTTTATATTCTGACAGAAGGCAGAAATGATGTCCATGATCATCCCATCATTACTGGCTCCAGTTGGTTTTTTCAAAACACAAAAGAAAGCCAGATGCCCTGTGCTCAAAGAACAGTCATGGGATTTTGGTGCTTCTTTGAAAATCCCATATATGTTCAGCAAAAGGTAGAAAAACACACCAGAAACACAATTTGTGGAACATCACATTTGAACGTAGAGTTGGAAGAGCTATTCCCTGGCACCAATGACCAGCTCCAAAACACTAACCGGTGATTCAATAAATAAACCACTTCAGCTCCATCTTCAGAATACTCTTTTCTTCCACTGCCCTAACTGGAAGGTCATTTCTGAACCTCACTGCCCTGCTGTTTAGTTATAAGAGGCACTCAGTTTCCAGCCTGAATTGATTCAAGGCCAATTTATGCCCATGTACTCTCATGTGAATTTTACCTTTTTGCTGTCATGGGTCTCCACTTTTCCTGGCACTGAGCCCTCATCACCTTTATGGATGAATGTCACCTGTGTGAATACATAGTAATACAGAAACAGCTTTCCCTTTGATGCTGACCAGCAGAAGATGTGCTGGGGGGGGAGCAGAAACTGGTGGGAACTGGGCAGAACTTGGGAAGGGTCTTTGGGGCTTCCCCAGGGAGGAAAAATTTGGGCAGAGTGGGAATGGGTCCATGAATCTCACTTTCTCCTTCAAGACCTCTTCCCCCAGAACTAGCTGTGGGATCCTGCTTCTTCACCTCCTTCATCTTCCTCCACCCACTTGCACCCTGCCTTCGCAGCAGCCCCAGGAGCTGGTCCTTGGCCAGAGCCATTGCTCCTGATGCAAGTCAGTCACTGCCTCCTCGGGCAAGGACGCAGCCCATCGCCCTAGGCCTGTGCCTAAAGATTGCTCAGGCTCCTGCCATCTGCTTCTGTTTTTCCAGGCAAAGTACGCTATGTTTCAGAGTTTCCCATAATAGGATAGGCTGCCCCCCTGGTCATTCTGGCAGATCTTCTCTCCTCTGGTTCCAAACTCCAGATCGCTTCTCCTTACGCGTTTTTCGAGTGCTTCTCCATGGCCCGAGCAGGCACATGCCTCATATGCCCTGAAACCACCTTCATTTTTTCACCAGCCCCACCACGCTGGTGAGCTGCACCAGGTGCGGGCAGATGTGTCCCCTTTGCCTGTGCTCAGAGCTACACTTGCTCTGATCCGGAAGCTGTTTGACGGTGTGAGTGTTATATTATTCCTGAATTAACACGCTCTGCCTCCCAGTGGGCCTTATTAGCTCAGGCACAAACCTCACTAACACGGCTGTATGGTTTCTGTCCCGGAGAAGGTTTGTATCTGGCCAGTTTGCAGTATCCATCCATCTGCCCCCTCCATATAGATACAGCATAGCACCCCTGTGATTAGACAGGATATCTTGTCTCCTGCCTTTTCGACACTTTCCAGCTGATTATTTTCATTTCATAGAAAAAGTAGACACTATCAGACCCTGAAGTGTATGACTCTTTACCATGTAGGCAGGTACTACACACCCAGTGCACAACTCGCCCCCCACCTTAATGTTTGGCTCTGCCTATATATCGTTCTTCCAGCGGCTACACAGTTAGTCAGACAAAAAGTTTTTTTTATAGAAAACCCCGCCATTCCTGTAAAGCTATTGTCAAAAGCCAGCTCAGGACTACCATGTGGGATCCAGACACTTCCTCCCCACTTCGCAGTGGTGGGGCTGCTAACTCCAAGGTAGGAACCACACATGACTGTGCAACAAAACCTCAAAGATTAACGCCATAGCCTGGAAATCTTGCCAGGTATTGCAAATTTCGGTCCCATCAAATCCTGCTTCACAGTCTTAGAGCTGTGTGTTTAGCGCAGACAGAAAAGACCTGTGCTCTTGACACGCACACCTTTCCTGGGGTTGTGCCTGCACTTAAGTATTGCTGTATCGTTCGAGTTAATGCTACCTGGGTTCAGGTTCTCCCTCCTCCTACTTATATATGGTCTAAGTGGCTGAAAATATCCATGAAATGGAGTTATACTTCGTCATTTACAACTGGAACCTTTCTAATGATTACATTAATACCCAGGGTCCTGTGGACACCTGAGACATCCTCGGTCCTAAGCAGTACAGCCTGAAGAGTCGGCTAGTCAATAAAATAAAATACCCATTCTCTTTAATTAACATATGAAATAAACACAATCTGTGACACCTAGTGTGCAGGAGCAATTAAGAGGCATTGCTTAGTTAAACCTCCTAATACCTCATTTAAATATGCAATTAAGGGATAATTGCCTTCAATCAATAAAAAATTGAAATATTTTGCAGGGACCTCAATTATTTTTTTAGAAGCTTTCTACTTAGTACTTGGTCCGGGCTAAGCCTCCAAGTCTTATACCACTTGTTAAAGAAACATTATTCTTTTCAGCATTCCATTGATTTATGGCTTCTATGCATCCTACCAGCATCATAAGAGTCTGATGCTAACACTGAGCCCATGCAAAACACTTATTTTTGTGTTATCAATGATTTTCATTTGCTTCAAACTATCCATTCTAAGTTCTCCTTGGATCCTCTCCCTTTTCTGGTCCACACAGACCAAAAGCATCTCTCTGTGCAGGTCTTTACACACAGAGCTTCCTCACAGACACCGTAACAATTCTTTTGTAATGCAATTGCTTTCCCGTTTTTCAATATCTGCTTGCAAACAAGCAGTACTTCACTCGCGCACAAGTGCCAGCAATTCAAACCATATATCCAGCCCCCCTCCCTGCCTACACACAAATCAATCCTCAGTAAAACGAGACAGATCTATGAATCAAACAAGGAACAAAGTCAACCATTGCCTTCCCTCTCAAGGCAGGAAATTAGCAATGCAAATATATAGGCTCATCTAAGAGGTCCTTGAGTGCACTCCATCATGGCACCTTGCACCATCATCAGCCACGGAACAATCAGAATAAAGGGGGAAATATTTTCATGCTCAATAATTGAATTATGTGGTTAAAGAGACAAGACCCATGAAAGTGAGTGAGATGAAAAAAACAAGCAGGAGATAAATTCTGACAGGCATTTACAGGCATCTAACGAGCACCAAAGAAAGCGGTGTACTCTACTGACAGGGAAACCTCAGTGCAGGCTAGGAACCGCGTTATTTTACAGTTCGCTGTGAGGGGCACTAACATCCCATTATCTGAACACATTGTGGCAATCTGGACTATTTCTGTCATGGGGAAGGCCAGCGAGGAAGCATTGCTTGGGTTTAAGACACAAGGGTTCAAAACCGATCTGTTCTGTGGCTGCAATTAAATCATTTCATATCTTCATGCCTTCTTTCCCACCACGCTAGCTCTTCAGGCCTGGAAGGCTTGCTGAGCTGGCTTCAAACAGGGGTCGCATCCTTGTTACAGCTTTTCACTTATCTGATAAAACCAAGCCTGGATTTAAGACATGCCCCTAATTAACGAAAGATATCAAACAACACAAGACTAGATGCTGCTTCTCTGTGGTGACGTTCTCTTTGGTGACGTTCAGACATTGCAATTGTGACATCAGCACGGCCTGTATGGGTGCCACCTACAGATGTAGAGTGCTGCGTAATGTAAGCCAAAGAGAACAGCTGAAGTTTTTTACCCGGTTTTTGATACACAGAGTCTTGCTCAAGTGGTATATTAATTTGTATTTCCTTTCTTCTTGCCGCCTTCACTATAACATGCTGTCACAGAGTGGTTCAGTGAGATCTACCCACTGTCCTCAAATACATACATAAAAACATAGTAAGTATGGAAAGCATGTATATAAATATAAACATGATGCAAAGTCACTACTTACTGAGGAGAGGAACTCCTTGATTGCAAGAAATCCAAATTTTGATCATTAGGAAGACCTGGAAATCATTTAATTAATTATGAACTTTATGACTTCCATCACTTTTGGAACACCCATTATTTCTTCTACTATCTGACTCGCTCAGAGGTTTACCCCCTCTAGCCAGTAGGTGATTACTAGATTTAGTCATGTGATTGCTCCTGCTCCAGAGATGCTTTTTCAAGATAAGCAACCGGTTTGCTTGATCAACAGAAACTTTTTTGCCCCCTTCTTGGCTGTACACAATGGCTGTCATTAGGCATCTACTGTCGTTCTCAGACTCTTATAATGACAGATGTCCTGCAAAGAACCAATGATGCTATGTTAGATGATCCACAGAGAACGAGGATACAGGAACTGTGGTGCTCCAGAGCAACAGACACATCATGAGCTGAGCAAAAGAAGATCTCCTTGAGTTCACAGTACTTGTTAGTGTGGATTTTTTTCTTTAGTGAGGTTTTTCTTTATATAAATATGTTAAAATTTCTAGTAGTGGTGAATATGTGTCTACAACCATAAGTCCTTATGAAAAGAAATCTTTATCAAGAGGTGCTTCTGAATAACATGTTCAAACCAAGCAGAAAGCTTGCCTAAATATTAGGCAAGAATTAAATGTTATGATGCATACAACATTTGCCCCTTCTTTGGCCTTTTGGCTTTGTATTATCCAGTTGGTTGTGTGTAGGTTTACTGTAAGCTTCAGAAAGGCTTTTCAAGAGCCCTGGAGGAAGATTCTTGAGTGCAGCCTGGGTCCGCTGCCTTCCCTGGCATGGATTAACTCATCTGCTTCAGCCTGGACACGGGGGAAATGAGGGGTTCAGCCCACCTGAGTTCAGATCCTTGCTGTTGAGACTGGCGTGGGATACTGATGAACTGTACTTATCTTTTGCAATTTCAGATACGGACACATGCTTGCCATAAACCCAAGAGGTATCTCTGTTCTCTGAGAACCTAACACTCACATACCAAACAACACTGAAGAGCCACCATAAGGTTACAGCTTTTACCCACCACTGTGCCAGGCTTAACCCAGGCCGAGCCTGACCAGGATGGATCATCAACCAGTTACCAATTAACTGAGCTGAGCTAGTTCCCCAGAGCAGCAATGAGAAAGAAGCCATTACATGATCACTGTGGTTACTTTATTATTATGAATGTACGGGCAACCAACTCCTGAAGGATCTCATTCATTTCCATATAAGGTCACAGAGAAAAAATCGGCTGTTCTCATTTACACCTGTCAACCCCAATGAAAGGAGTGGAGTGGAATGGATATAACTGAGAGCAAAATTAGCCTACAATGCATAAACGTTGTCCTGTGCTACTTGCACACTGTTTTCCATGTGCGAATTGATATATCAGCTGGGTAAATGCTGCATCAATTGAGACTCAGATAGAGAAGAACATGTGTATTTTTGCTCTGTTATCTGCCACCAGTTTGCATCAAAATTAAAATGACTGACCTGAAATCAAACTCGTTTTCAGGAATCAAGCTGCAAAATGTCATTATCCAGCTCATCTCTCCAGTAACTCTCCAGGAAGATGCAGTAGCCTCAGAAAAACTGTTTTCCATCTGGTCCTAAATTTTCATAGAGAATCAAAACAAACAATATTCTGAGTATAGGAAGAATATATTGCTTGATAATAATGAAACCGGCTATCACAGTGGAATTCAAATGTACTGTCACTTCATTACACCACCAGCCTGGTATTTCCAATAGACTTATGGAACAAGGAGCAGTTCCTGGTCCAGAAAGCCATGAGCCTTCCCTTGGTGATACGTTATGTCTGCCATCCCTGGTGGATGTCTCGGGCAGCACGAGGCATCTTAAATAGCATTTAACATTTCTGATTAGGCAGCCGAATTGAGTCCTCATCCTGAGACATGTCTTAAGTAGCATGCTAGAGAAACAGTAAAAATATGATGTCTATTCAAGGTTGGTCTTTATGGAAAAGCTAAATAAAACTGCATTAGGAACCCCAGGGCCCACGGAGTGGGCCCACGGAGGGGACCGAGTTACAGAATTGGTCTTTTGTTCAGGTCTGAAAGCAAGGCTAGATTAGATGATTTAATGCCCTAAACCCTTTGGCAAGGTACATTAATCCAGCGTCCTGGCCAAATTGTGTTTGTACTTTAATGCCAATTTGTGTTCAAAATTATTTGAATTAATTACTCCTCCTTTCTGAAACTGCTGGGCAGTATTTCTGTGCTCTTTCAAGCAGTTTTCTATTGCAATTCAAGGAATTTGAGACTGTCCTTCTGTGTCAATATTTTTACCATACCTCCTTCCACGCTATCTTATCTTCTCCTTCTGAGTGAAACGTGCTATGAGAATGAGGAATTAAAATAGACAGGCTGAGGGGTACATTTTTTCCTTTTAAAGTGAATCACAACAACTCCGTTCTCAGTCCTACACCACCTGTACAAAAACACAGGGATGGTACTTTGTAGTTTGGATGTACAGACCGATGCCTTTGAAGCACAAATAATCTGCTTTGGTCCCCAGCTATGATTAGGAAGCCTCGCACATCCCTGGTGCATAGCACAGTGGCAGGAAATAGCTCCTAAAGGGCCACAGATTTGCTGTTTAATTTTTTTAATTACTGCTTATTTAGGAAACATAAATACTTTTACAAATCATTACCATATAAGTATGAAGCATGCACTATTTTTAATTAAAAAATGAAGCTAGCACTTTTTCACTGAAAGAAACACTGCGAGAGACACAAAGCCACTCTTTCATAAGGGCTTTGCAGGGACAAATATTTTCATCACCTAGGATGCCTTCATTCAGGGGTTCTCTTCGTCCTGACAGGCGATGCCATTCGCAGTTCAGGAAATCCTGAGTTGTGGTAAATGTTGTATGAATCTACAGCAAAGTTGAACGACAAAGGAACACCTGGTTTGGCTTCACCAGGAGAGAGCAGACCCAGTGTTCAGGAAACAAATGCTGCCCTAGCATTTAAGCACCTCCTCGGAGAGTTGCCGCCTCTGTGTGAGAGGAGTTGATATTAGTTGCTATTAAGATACAGCTGGGCTCGGAGACTTCCAAGGTGTACACCTCAAAGAGATTATTCAGCTTGTATTAAAACCCTGCATGAAAATGTGGGTGTTTTTCTCAAGAGCTATGCATATCTGAAACAGCCAACTCCCCCTTACCCTTGGGGTGGGTTTTTTTTTGGAAGTGATTTTTCCCTTTGTTTTGTTTTTGTTTTTGTTTTTTTTTTAATTTTACTTTTTGCCATTTGCATTCAGCTTAATTGACTGGAAAGGAATAATAAGAATGCTGGAGGACCTAAAACCCTGAGGAAGCCCAAGCTGTATGCTAAGTTGATGCCTACCAGCAGCTTTAATCTCAATTAGTCCAATTTGAGAATGTTTCCTTGTTTTTTTCTTACTCACAGCCAAGCCAAAAACAAAACTTAACTCTGAGGAGTCATAATAAAAGAAGCATGTCATCTTCATGGTTTATTTTTAAAGATTGGATCCATCTTCAATTGAATCACCTTTCTGTTAAAACATCTTACCCTGGCCAGGCTGCCCCACAAGCTCTTAGTTTACAGAGTCCTAATTGAAGTGGGGTAAAACAGGATAAAGGAAGTTAGGAGCTGAGACATCTCCAGGGGCGTTTCCCACCATCACCAGGGACATGGTCTGGAAGGCTGCTTCTTTGAATTGGTGAACTTCTTCGAAAAGCAGGGAGGTTTTCCCATCTCAGCTGTTCCAAAAGCCCACATCCTACATGAGAAAATTCCCAAGAGAGCTCAGCTGTCCCCAGGGCCCTGCTGCACAGCATGGGCTCAGGGAAAATGGCAGATCTCTCAACGCTTTTTTGTCACACCCTCCAGTAGGAGCTCGGAGGGTAAAATTCAACCTCTTCCCTGCAAGGAATACTCTGTAGAAGTATGATTCACCTTTACATGGTCCTTGCTGTTATTAATCCTGTCTTTGTGTGTACTGTACCTCACAGAACAGTCATCATCAGAGAGGATAAGGTGCATGTACCCTACTGCCCTACACGAAGAAGCTCACGCTGAACTGCAGGTAGGGTTCCCCAGGAGGACACATGGTGAGCAGCATCCAGGTCATGGATGGACCTCAGCAGATGCTCCCCTCTTCTGCCTCTGTATAAAGCCTGTCCTGCATGCTTCAAGAGCAAGGCTGGCAGCTAGTAAGTACATCACAACCCCAATAGCTGCATCATGTGTTAGCTATGGTCTAAAGCATGTAGAGAAGCACAGCTTTGCCCTAATACTTCTCACGTATGAAAATGTCAAGTGCTGACCACAGAAAGAGTTTGACAAGGCAGATGTTTTAGCTCTTCCTTTGATCCAGAAAAGATCCTTCTATGAGAGGCGAAACACCATTCAAACCACTTTGCTGCAGAGCCAGAGCAGCCCCCAACTCCTAGCACACCTGAAATGTGTGAATAGAGCTGGGAATGCGTGAATCCAACCGGGGGTCCACAGCTGTGCTAAACATTTACTGGCTTGAGAAAAACACCCACCGCAAAGGCTGTTTCTCGTTTCGTGTCTCTGTCCCCTGTCCAAGAAAAAGAAACTCATTCCGGGCTACCCAGCTGTTGCTTTCACTGCTCCAGCCACCACCATCCTCCTCTCCCTTCCCCAAACTAATGCTCCTCCTAAAGCTGTTACCCACTGCAAACTCTGTCATTTCCAATGAGTCTTGTGCTGTAATTTAAAAGATAACTCACTCCTGTTTCCAGCGTTTTAATGCATTTTATTTTTTTCTACAAGCAATATACGTGTGTAATTAATAAACAATTTAGTATGTTGAGGAACCTAGGAACTTGGCAAATGTTCTGGGGATATGAAATCTCAGGAAAAGCAGCACATTATAAGAAATAGTAAGTAATTACTTATGTAAGCTTTTCTTTTTAAATTCTAAGAACATTAGCTACTAATTACCTACTAATTACCAGTACTTCAGCAGGTGTTTGCACTTAACTGTAGGCTAAAGCCCCTGTGAAAAACAAACCCCTCACACTCCCTCTCAAGATTAAAGCAGAATCCCACTGGACTTCATAATACAGCATAGGTGTAGCGGAGCTGTTTACGTGCCAGTCCTTTAACCACTTGGCTGCTTAAGGTGAAAACAGGCTCCAGTTTGTTTCCCTTGCTTTTTCTGCCAGAGTGAAGGTGATTTGCTAGGATGAATAACTCCTGCATGAACAAAATCAAAGGGTTAAAAGTAAACTACGATTAAGACTTCTTCATCATCTGCACATTTATCTCACTTCTGTAGTGGCCTGGCAGAGGAAATCTCTGTTTCTGATCATGAATAGAGCTGGCTGAACAAGGTGAGAATAAAATTCTTTCTGTGAAAAGTTCCCTGAATTTAAAAAAACAGACGCAGAGCCCTCAGCTGGTGTGAAATGGTTTAGTTTCACCGGTGTCGATACCTATAAGTCAATACTTATGCCACTTGAGGAACTGGCCTGCACTTCAGATCCAATCTGTTCATGCCTTTTTTGGAAGACTAATTCACACAGACTAAATTTTACTCAAACAAGCGCTTATAAGCAATGAATGTCAAGTTTAGAAGCACAGATTCAAACTCGTATCCCTGACTGCTTAAAATTTAGAATTTTGGTTTACCAGGTTACGAAAAAACACTTTACTGTTGATAGAAGAAAGATGTCAGACGTAAGAAGTCCCGTTAGAGAATAGAAAAGATAACAGGTGCCTTCAGCAACCCGTCATGGCGCCCAGCTCACACCTTCTGCAGAGCACCTAAGGGACGGATGAAAGGACTGAGACGCACGCTGTATTTTTCAACAAAATGGTTCACAAATGAATCATTCCAACAGTGCCGCTAACACATTTTTGCCTTTTACCCTCTCTGAGATTTATAAGATCTATTCAACATACATGGTTGCTTATTTCACTTCTGCAAAGATTACTTCTTTTCCGCTGAAGAACAAGACGCGAAGGTAGGCGGTGGAGGTAGTTCAGATCATCACCATTTTTCTGTGTATGTTAGTTAGACTACAGGTCCCCTTCAGATCCATTTGTCACTGAGGTGATAGAAGTAGTGACTGTGCTGTGAAGTATTAGGTCACAGCAGTAGAAGTGCTCATGCCTACAGCTGGGAGCTAAGTTTTTTGAACAGCACATCTCTATTAAAACAATAGGAACTGCAGGAGACTAGAAACAGTTGAAAACCTGACCCTTTCATTCAGGTACTTAGAGGGGAGCTTCTGGCTGCTAGTGTATTTGAAGACCTGAGTCCCACAACTGAGAAATTAAAAGCTGCTTTGACATACGAGTGAGCTGAATGAAACCGTGAGGCTTCTGAGAAAATTATACAGCTCAACCTTGGTGCCTTCCATCCCAGGCTCTCAAAACCATATATAAAAATTAACAAAATAGCTTGCCTGGGAGGAAAGTCATTGATGTTTCACCAGTCAACAAGCTGAGGGTTTGCACAGCAAAATGTCCTGATGTCATTAAAAAAAGGATTTAAATGTCATTTGTTCTTCATTTAAAAATACTTTCTTCTCACTTCTTTTTCTCTGCTGGATGTTTATGGTAAGATTTTCGGAGGACCTGAACGGTGGGAACAGTAGCAGTGCTCTGGTCACCAGGCCGCTCCAAGGCTGTAAGTGAAACTATTTCAGTCCTGACGAAGGACTCGGTGTGCCTAAAAGCTGGTCTGTTTTTTACCATTGTTTCAGGTGATCTAATAAAAGGTGCTATTTCCCTATACAGGCGTAACCTCACCGACTGCTGAAATGACGCGAGTGTAGCTGGTTTGTCATATGCATTTATAAAATAACACCATTTATGTCCTCAAATGAGGACCTTACCAAAAATCGTAATGAAAAAGGGGAAACTAAGAACCAGGAATTTCTTAGGCAGAGTCAGCTGACTCTCTGCTGCTCCTGAAAGGTGAGCTGAAAGGCAAGCTCTCAGGTCCATCTTTCTCCTCTTCCCTGTACCTGACATTCCTCCCTCCTCTCTTGCTCCTGATGCCATGATCATCCTCCTCTGCTTCCCCTGGCTCTGGAAATGGTCGTGTCCTTCAGAGTTTTGTTTCTGTTTGCTAACTGAGCAGAAAGCTATCCTTTTTAGTGGGAGGAACTAGTTTTATGCTGGCACAAGGAGTTAACATGAGCTCACAGAGGGGTCCAGCAAGCGCCAGAGCCAAGACAAGGTAAGCAGTGTCCTGGCTCCGGGTGTTCCACAAGGCTCTGCAGCCTCTTCCCCCACCCCTGGTTTGGCTGCTGGTGCTCCAGGTGAGAATGTGGGTTGTGGGACCAGGCTTCTGTGAAAGAACAAAGGGAGACGAGCAGGGAGAAGCCCTGCTGGGGCCTCCCACCTTGCTCCAGGAACTGCATTTACACCCTGGTGACCTGGGCTGTGATCAACCCTCCTAGCATTGCCAGACTTGCTCTGCTCTTCTTGATGGAGTACCATGGGGCTGCGTCCCCTGTGGGTTTGGGCACTGCCCTGCCCTGCCAGCCTTGCTGCCATCCCCTGCTCCCTGCCCCCCAACACCCTGCAGCACAGCCAGACAAGAGATGGGAGCACTGGGGAAAGGGGGAGCAGGTGAGGTGGAAATGTGACACCCTTTTCTGTCAGAAATTAGTTACCTGGCCACCCCATTAGACACCTTGTAGGTGTTAGGCACGAGGGATGCAGAGGGAAACACCCATTATGCCAGCAAAGGAGCATCTTGAGTTAATGCCCCGTCTTGTCTGGGGCATCTTGAGTTTCATGGTTAAATTTGTTCTACTCATAAACATTTTGGCTACTTTTTTACCTATTTTACCCCATTCTCACTGTCTTCCAGGTGGTTCCCTTTGGTGGGATTTCTCAGTCCCAGCAGCACCGTGGTGATGTCAGGGCTGAGCACCTTCTCCTGCACGCGTCATGGGTACTACGGATGCCATGGCCCACTGACATCATTTCAGGGGGTACAGGAGCAAACCGGGGAGAGGGTTTTTCTCATCTCTTTTCTTTATTCTCAAAGAGGAGAGGAAAAAATGCAGAGCCAGGATTTTAGCCCTTCATTTTATAATGTAATTGAAATGCCAAGAGACTGAAAAAATTCAATGTTGATGAAGAAACGGATGTTAGTGCAATGAAGAATAGCTCTGTCTTTGTCAGTCTGCAGTCTTTTATGTGTCACAGGCTGTCACTTTCTATTGCATTTCAACTGACTAATTACCCCAGTTTATTAAAAGTGAATATGAATTCACATTTTTTACTTTGCCGTGTTCCAAGTGTTAGTGTTATCAGGAGCTATTACTGAATGATAGATCCCACAGTTCTAGGCTTCCTCATGTGAGCAAGTACAGAGCAAATCTACCTCAATATCAATGAAAACCAGATATATTCATTTAAGGGGGAAATATATACTCTGTGCAGTGTATGTTCACATCCAAGCATTAATCACCCTGGTGTGTCCCACATGGCTCAGTGTATTATTAGAGCCTCACTCACAGAGCAGAAGAGTGTCTGTAAGTGATGGTGTTGGAAGGGTTGGACTTGAATTAAATGTACTCATCGTTTCCTAATGGGGAGGTATTTTCTGACAGCTGTAATGAAAACTGCTGCTCATCAAAAGGTACTCTGTGTCCTAGCTCGCAAATCCAACCTCAGCTGCAAGTTGCACATTTAAATTTCAAAGTTTTTATCTCTAGCCACACTGGAGTGCACTTATAAGTGCGGTGGAAGGGTCAAATTAGATGAAATCAAAGCCCTGCTTCTACTGAAGAGGCAATTTTAAGCTTTCGCAATTGGATCTGTGTGTTGTTATAGGCTTAAAAAACCTCATCATCAAAAATAGGGATTTCTAGAACACGGTAATTATCACTTTGATCTGCTCAACTCAGTTCCAGCAGTAACTACAATGTTAGAATTTCCTCATTCTATATAAAATAACATATTCAGAAAAACAGGTGCATAGACTACAATAGTTCTTGTACAATTGGTACCCCCATTTATTAACGCTGGTCCTTCATGCTTTCCCCTACCTTTGTGAGTGTGCGGTCAGATTTCTTGTGAGGATGTCTGCGCTGCCTTTGAAGGAGCTGGATGCTGGTATAAGCCTTCCATGTATTGGCAATAATAATCAATAAGAGGAAAAACAATAACTGAGGAAGTTATGTTAATAGCAAGTGCTGGGAAAGAATGGAGCATCAGGTCTTGGAGGGAAATGCCATTTCGCCCGAAAGCACAGCACGCACAATCAACAGGAAAAGGAAGAGGGTTTCATTCTTCTAGTATTTTTCTGGTGGGTACTCATTGTTTATAACAAAATGCAACTATTGTATGTTTTCCTATGATTTGAGATATTTACCATTTCACATGCTAAACAAAATGTTCTTTCATTAGAACATAGTTGGAGGGAAAAAAATATCACAAGACTGACTGCGGTGGCGGCATTGTCATCTTGTACATTTACAAAAATGAGGCTGAAGTGTATTTTTTACAACATGCCTGCACAAAGAGAAGAAGTGGGACATGCACTCGCATTGCCTGGACTCCAAGCAGGTCAGCTTGATGAGCTAGCTGTGATGTGGAAGCTGTGAGGCTCCCATCTCCAGTGTCTTCAAGTCCTCTGGGTATGATGAATTTTGTATAGGATATTTAAAGGGCTGGCTGAAGCTATGTCACTGCGGGTTTGTGCCCAGGCTGATGTACTGACGGTTGTGAACAGAAAACACACCCTGAAGTATCTCTCCCGTTCCCAGGGAAGATCAGCTCCCTACCTCTCGGTTTCAAGGTGGAGTGAGATCAGTCTGGTTGCACCCATAAACAAAGACAAGCTTTGACGTTTTCTGCACCGGGGAGGTGCATCTCAGGTGGGGAATGCTGATCCTGGATGCCTCAGCCCCTGTATTGCGTTGGATTTGCAAGGAATGTGGCCTCTCTCTCCCTTCCAGTGGGGAAGGGAAGACAAACAGCAGGAGAGTTGCCTGGACCCCTGGGGTGTATTTGGTGGCAAGTCAGGGAGATGCAGGGAAAGGAGCCAGGAGGGCCTGAGATGCAGTGTGGGAAGACATCTCCTAGCACAAAGAGGCAAGCTAGCTAGAGCAGGGAGCAGCACTGGCCACGGAGAAGGAAACAGCTTCTCCACAGATGTGGATGCAGGAGTTGGCACCCTCCTGAGGCAGATGATACCTGTGGAGATCAAGAACAGGTATGTTATCCAGGGAGCAAGTGATTTTCAAATCCCAGTGCTAATGAAAAATCACACACCCCACTTCAGCTACAAGATTTTTAGCCAGCCCTCCCCCAAAAGAAAGGAATAGCTGAGAAAGTTGATGACCTTCTTCTGATGGGAAGAGAGGAGGTTCTCTGCTGGATGGATCTGCTGTTCAGGAGAAGCAGGTCGGGGAAGGAAGGGGTGATGCCTGCCATAGCCTGAGATGCTACTGGAGGGTGTTCAGGATTTTCTGCTGCACTGGCTCCATGCTGTTCATCCAACAAACTGCTAACCTAGTTAGAAGGGCTTTAAAGTAGGATCGAGGGAGGGGTTGACTAGGGAAAAAGAAAAAGTGAGGATAAACAAGAGCAGCCTGGTAGCAGCCTAAAATTTCAGAGGTTTTGGTATTCATAATAGGGTCACAGGAGAGACGTGGAGGGTAGTGAATCAATCCACTGAACACTTTAGATGTCTGTATACTAGTGGAAGAAATATTTGGGATAAACAGGCGGAGCTCGAAGTCTTAATACAAGATCAAAATTATGACTTAATTGGCATAACAGAGTCTTGGTGGGATAATTCGCATGACTGGAATAATAATATGAAAGGAAGAACAAGCAGGGGGAAAACAGGAGGGGTGTTGCCTCAGTCTGGATACATTTACTTGCTGGAAGCCTGGCATGTAGAGAAAACTAAAACTGCCTGAAAATTTTATAGGTAATAATTATAGAGGAAAAGAACTCAGATACTTACACGGTAGGAGGGCTACCGCAACTGGCCACAAAACTGATCAAGTGAGAGAAGCTTTCAATGGTAGCAGGGGGGCTTTGACAATGCTGGAAATAGAAAGTCCCTGCAGTAGGAGACAAACTGACCAGCATGTGCGTGGGGTGCAGAGAAGGAAGAAGCCGTGTTCGGATACTATGAACAGAGTATGAAAGATTACTAGGAGTGTGTAAGGACAAGAGCAAGAAAAGCTGGAACTCAGACCAAAACACCATTAGGCAGAAGCACCAAGGCTAAGAAGAGATGGTCCTGCATGTGCATTAGGAGTAAGAGATAAGCCAAGAGCAGTGCTGACTGAACGATCGCAAGGCAGAAAGCCTCAAAAAGGATGCGGAGAAGGCCTATGTGTGAAGTGGGGTTCCTGCATCCCCATCGATTAAAAAGACAGTTGTGAGCATGCAGCTGACATAATTAAAATCAGAAACAAACACAAAAAAAAAAGTTTTTGCCTAGGAAAGGGAAAGAATAGGTAAAGGGTATTCATTTAAGTTCATTTTTTTAAAAATCCTTAGAGTCTGATGAATTTTGTATAGGATACTTAAAGGACTGGCTGAAGCTGTCTCGGAGTTATTAGTAGTGTTCCTGGGAAGTTGTGGAGAGGAAACGAAGAACTGGATAGCTAAAAAAGCACAATATCTGCGCTTATTTAAGCAAAAGGGGGAACTGAGGAGTTACTGAAGAAGTCAAATTAACTTCAATCCTCAGAAAAATTCTGTAAGAAGTAAAGCGCCTGGAAATCAATATTTATGTATCACACTATGTCCAATGAACCTTATTTTCTTTTCTGACTGTTTAATGGGCCTTGTGGGTAATGGGAATTAGTAGATGATAAGCACCTTGACTTTAGTAAGGTTTTGACACTATTCTACCTGATGTGGTCATAAAAGACTACAGAGCAGATTGAGAATATTTTGGATCGCAATTACAGTAGTTTACGAGCAAAACAAAAGTATTCATCATGAAATTCTGTAAAGGTCTGGTCTGGGTCTGGTTCAGTGCCTGCAGTGCAGCGCTTATACAGACACAGATGACATGGCAAGTTGCAAGTAAGACTTCAGGGCAATTTTAACCAAAATCTTGTTTCTCTATTACAAAGTAACCTTGCAGCTCTTCTCAGAACTGACAGAGTTCTTATGTCAGAGGTGGCATAAGTAGGACAACTTAGGCAACAATTTTTTTCTGGTTTTATGTTATTTCAAGCTTTCAGCTATAGGAAAGCAAAGTGCTCCAGTGAGCTTCACTCATCTCCTGCAAAAATCTTCACTTGTACCTCAGATTTTAAAAGATTTTATGGGGTTGAGTTTAAAGTTAAAGACAGTTGTACCTACAGAGAGGTAGCACCTGATCGGCTCGGGCATGAACCAGCATCAGATGGTGCGAGGTGCTGTGCAAATCTAACAGCCCATTCTGACAAGGTACAATGGCCATCATTTCCTTTCACATGGGAGCTGGGAGATGGGAGGAATGAGCCCTCACAGCCCCTTCTGGAGCCCAGTCTCTCATCAGTGTCAAGTTTTGGCTTCCTACAGTGCTTCTCAAGCAATATTTTCCTCTTTAGTCTACCACAGTAAACCCATTTCATTTGTCTCTCTCATAAGAGTAGTTCCATAAAAGCTCCGTGTCATGATTTCTTTGCAACAGTAAGGGTTTCTAGGCCAGGTCTGAATGCGGTAGTGTGAGCTCTTTTCATGCAGCAAAACTACAATGTACACAAGGCAATAGTACTTTTTGTAAAACACTTGGTGAGAGGGGACACAGTCTCTAGCTCGGGAGCATCAGCCTGAGCCATGGGAGAGCGAGGCCTGACTGTGAATTACTTGTGTGGCATTGTGCAGCCATTTGTCCCCGCTGAGCTGTCAGTACTGCAGGATTAGCAGCACTGCCTCACCCCATGAAGTAGTTCTGAGGATAAATACATGAGGTGCCTAAATACACTAGTAACTGGGGTGTTACAGACCCCTAAGGTGGATTTGCTGGCGCAGATGCAAAAGGACTGTTTTGATTTCCATTCCTTTTAAGTTTTGTGTTTGGCACATTGACCACTTGGCCTATGTAGGAGCAGAGTTGGATGCAGGAGTGTCACTGAAGTCCACACTTCTCCTTGCAAGAAGGACTCAGTCTTTGATTAGGCAAAAGTGGTTGCTCTTGTACTTGGCTTTGAGCATCTGGATGGTTCCAGGGCCCATTCAGTGAAGTATTTACCACAAGGGATGAAATCTTGCTCTGTTGAAATCAACAGAAGTTTCACCCTGGGCTCCAATGGGGCTGGGGTTTCTCCCCAGCTTCCATCCCATCCATCTCAGGGATGTGCAAACACGTGCTTTAGTGCTCCACTGAATCAGGATGTTTCTTCTAGAGGAATTACATGGAAAATCAAGAGACATGCTCCTTGCCTCCAGGTCTCTGCCAGCTCAGTGAATTCCTGCCCTTAGAGCATCCCAGACGCGCAGTCTGTCTCTCTGCTTAAGCACAGTGCCCCTGCAGACCTTTTAGGAGGGCAGTACAAGCTCTCCGTAACCTGACCCACCAACATCTAGCTGTGCTAGCAAAGATCTATTTCAATGTCATCAGTTAACATGGCTCATTTGGACACACACAAGTCAGGGAGGAGTTGTAGGAGCAGCTCTGCTGAAAGAGCCTAGAGGACAGTAACTTCCAGGCAACGATGCTGGACAGGTTGGAGAGGGGATGGGGAAGTACCTGATACATCTGGAACCAGAAGAAAACGTGGCCACAGCCATACAGGTTTTCCTGAACTCCTTTGGTGAATTGCTATCTCAGCAACTGAAACTGATGATTTTTTGGAATATTTCTTTGTAGAAATCGTTGCAAAAACTCAGCAGTATGCAACTGTATTTAACATTTGGCACTGCCATGAGGGAATTGTTAATACACATCTCCCCAAAGGTATTGGCGAAACGTGTGTATATTCCATAGTGGAGCCTTTTAGGAAGTTTCTGCCCCATCTGAAAAAACAGTGCAATATAGCTCAAAGAGTTTTTCTTTGGTCTTCTGGCTGTACAGAACACATACTTTTTATTGTATGTGTCCATAGCAGCAGTGCAGTTACGTTAGCTAGCTAGAATTATATAGAAAGCAGCCAAGATACTTCTCAGGCTTCAAGTTCACAATGGAGGGGAAAAATGTTTCTAACATTCATAAAATTAATATTGTTTGGTTGCATAAGAGAATTTTTTGGAGGAGAACTCTGGTAATGAACACAGAACCTTAACCTTTATCAGAACTTACATGAGCCAAACACGCTTTTGTTGTCACGAAACATTTCCAGAAGAACATAAACATTTAGGCAAACTTGCAACAGGGGAAAACAATGTTTCTTAACATTTCCAGTCCACACCTCACTTCAGTTGATTATGGACGTTTCTCACCTTGCATATAAATGTGGCTTCTTTGGCTTCTGTGCCTCCTGAGCTCGCTCCAGTATGAAAAGAGGGGCCAGGATACACTCAACTTCTCTTCAGAAATAAAGAGTTTCAGAGGACACATTATCATTGCTCCATCAAAACCTGCAGTTACACTTTTTTCTTGATATAATTTCTTCGATAAGCAACTCATGCTTCTTCCTACCTCTGCTTGTTTCTCCCCCTTTCTTGAATCCATTTGCAGATCTTGTGAGTTGTCCTGAGTTAAAAACAACCCTACAATACCAAAGGGCATTGAGGCTGAGTCAAACGCCCTTGACAGCACAGCCTGGTGTGCTGCTCTTAAAAAAGGTGCTCGAGAACATAAAACGAGAGTGATTTAAAAGATTTGAAAAAAAAAAACATTAACTGGAATGCAGTTGTCTGTCAAAAAGAAAATATTTTGTGGAAACATACCGATTTTGGCAAAAATTAAGTGGGAAGGAGGAGAAGTAGAGAGGGAGAGAAAGATCACGTGTGTCTCCATATATCCATGTAACAAAATAAGACCATCTCAAATCCCAAGTGAATGTCCTCAAACCAAAATAATGCGCCGTCTGACTTGAAGTCATTCACAAAAATAGTGAGCAGCCTCATTTTCATTCCCATCAAATAAAAAATAAATTTGAAATTTTGAAATTTTTATGAAATTACGAAATAATTTTTTTGAAATGATGAAATAACGGTTTCCCAACCCCCTTTAAGAAGGACAGTGCAAAGACCTGGGACATTACGCAGAAAAATTCTTCATGGCTTATTCGCTTTCTGTGAATAAGTTTAGGCCTGTCAACTCTAGAAATCTTTGATTAAGTCTAAAACATCCCTAACATAATCAGCGGGAGTAAAAGCGAATTTTGTGTTTCAGTGGTAGAAGACACATCCAAGGTGAACTAGTTGTAAAGGGTTGTTCTTTCAGCGTGGTACCTTTCATGTACGACAGGTATCAATATTCAGAGGTTTTCCAGATTTTGTGATTACATCTTACTGTTGGGCGCATTAACCAATGTCTAAATACCAGTTAACCTGTACAAACATGCACAGACTTGTACAATATTTGAGTGTACAGTAATTAAAGGCCAGCTGATAACAGCTGAAGATAATTCGGGAAATCTTTGTCCTTATATGTTGTTTTACCTTAAAGCTGTTTTACTTTCTATTGCACTGAGCTAAAAATAGGTAGTCCTTTTTAACTGAGGGACAGTAATTAACACCTGGGACAGCAGGAGCTGGTAGGTCATGACTGACATGAGGAGACAGCAGCTAAATGAAGCGCAGTAACTTACAAAACCTCTTCAACAAGCACGAAAGTAATCATCTGATGATACCAATCATTTTCCAATAGTTTTTGTAGTTACATGTTTTATTGTTATTTGGGGGGGCTTTATTGAATTATTTAAGAGTTATTAATATTTTATTCATCCTTGTTTCTCTCACTCCCACTCTTCTTGCTGTTTCCACGAGCTGAATAACTTTCCTATAGAAAAATTTCATATAAGATTTCAATTCTGTTTCTTTCACATATTCTCTTACCTTGAGATTATAATTTCCAGTATCTCCTTGACTTTCCTACATAATTGGGGAACATATTTATTTACTTTATTTTTAATTCTGGCAACGGCCTTCAGAAACCTGGATATTTTTTTTTCCTTTTCCTCACAATCCTATTGCCTGCTTTCCAAGTCCATTTCTTATCCTTTTTGCTCTGTGTTTCTGTCACAATTTTACAGTTAGCCATTTTAAAAATATATAATTAAAGTGCCAAAGCACCTGCTAGCCTCATGCATATGCATAAAATAGAATTATGTCCCCTCCGGGACACTGGTGTTGTGACTCTGGGGAAATGGCTAAGTAACCATGACAACGTGTCTCCACCACATCTTATTTCCAGTGATAAAAGCATGATTTACCCTGTTAAACAAACCATATTACAAGTTGCCCACAGCAAGTGGTGTCAGCTTTCCAGTAGAGGCACCAGGTCAGGAGAGAGAGCAGCCCAAAACCATCCATCCAAGCCTCCCCCTCTTTGACACTGCTTCATGGTTATGTTGACGGTAAGAGGCAGGATGAGATTCAACGTGCAGTATTTCACATTTCCATCTTGATAGGTGAGATGAAACGAGAGGAGGAAATGGAGTATTCATTAGCTGCAGGCACCAGCCCAATCCCCAGCACAGCAGTGATGGACGATGCTGGAGGACCCGGGGGTAGGACGTAAAGATTGGCGGAGCCAATGCGCAACGATTCAGACGTTTGAATTAGATAATTTCTGCATCCTCTTTCCTGCCAGTTTGCCAAGGCTGCCAATACTTAGTGAATGCCAGGGAAGGCTACCAGAAACGGTTTTTCAAAGGCTGCTGCCAGAACAAAAAGTTAAATATGATTTTTCTTATACTCTTGTTTATGCTACTGATTAGGTATTATCTTATTTAAAGTGATTTTTAAAATCAAGTGCATTCTTCATTATGTATTTTTGATTTACACGTTGCTTAATTAAAGAAGACACCTTGCTATTACATTATCTGTAATAATTTTAAGGAAAACTCGTCGTTGGATCGTGTCTACTAGCATAATACAGCAATATTTGTATTGTTAGCACTTTGAAGAAATATTTAAATCAACCAACCTAACAATTTGAATTTTTAAAACATTGCTATGAAAGTGTTTGCATTAACCCTCTTCTACCCATCACATACTTAAAGAAAAGTATGAAACCTTAATTTGAGTTCTTAATCACTTGAGGGCACAATTTGATTAAGAACAATAAACAAAGAGGTGAAGAAATTAAAACCACAAAAGTCTCAGAGAGAAAACCGAACTGATGCTTAAAGGTCAAGTACATACACGTAATTCATTCTACTTACATGAAGAACTGCAATTAGCTTTATGAATCGTATTTTGAAATTGCCGGGTCTTGTGAATCCTGGGGGTTTCTTAAAGCACCAGCTGTTAAAGGCATGTGATCAGATCACATTCATAGCTAAGAATGAAAAAAAAAAGCTAAATTATGCTTTCAATGTGAAGAACTGCAAAGGTAAGGCTGAAAATACTATCTGGGGTTACCAAAAGGTGATTAGCAAATAATAACCCAGCATTCATCAGGTGATTTGGGGGCCTGACTTATAATCACAAAATTGTTGGGACTGACCCTTTGCCAATTCCAAACACAACCTGTACAAGTCAAAGTAGAGGGATTCTCCGTTTACTGTCTACGGTCAGATTATTTTCTCTTCAGCAATACCCAACACAGAGAAGGTCAGTGCCCTACAAGAAAGAAAATATTCATAGAATCATAGAATCATTTAGGTTGGAAAAGACCCTTGGGATCATTGAGTCCAACCATCAACTCCACTGTACAAAGTTCTCCCTTACACCATATCCCGTAACACCACATCTAAACGAGTCTTAAACACATCCAGGGATGGTGACTCCACCACCTCCCTGGGCAGCCTATTCCAGTGTCTAACCACTCTTTCTGTGAAGAATTTTTTCCTAATGTCCAGCCTAAACCTACCCTGCAGCAGCTTGAACCCATTCCCTCTTGTTCTATTGCTAATTACCTGTGAGAAGAGACCAGCACCAACCTCTCTACAATGGCCTTTCAAGTAGTTGTAGAGAGTGATGAGGTCTCCCCTCAGCCTCCTCTTCCTCAAACTAAACAGTCCCAGCTCCTTCAATCGCTCCTCATAAGATTTATTCTCCAGGCCCTTCACCAGCTTCGTTGCCCTCCTCTGCACTCACTCCAGCATCTCGACATCTCTCTCGTATCGAGGTGCCCAGAACTGGACACAATACTCAAGGTGTGGCCTCACCAGTGCTGAGTACAGGGGGACAATCACCTCCCTACTTCTGCTGGTCACACTATTTCTAATACAAGCCAGGATGCCATTGGCTTTCTTGGCCCCCTGGGCACACTGCTGGCTCATGTTCAGCCGCTTGTCAATTAGAACCCCCAGGTCCTTTTCTGCCAGGCAGCTCTCCAGCCACACTTCCCCAAGCCTGTAGTGCTGCATGGGGTTGTTGTGGCCCAAGTGCAGGACCTGGCACTTGGCCTTGTTGAAGCACATTCCATTAGCATTGGCCCATCGGTCCAATCTATCCAAGTCTCTCTGTGGAGCCTACTTCATGGAAGTATTGTTCACAGATTCAAGGAGTTCCAAATATCTCACTCCTTAAGCATGTCTTTCATCACTCAATATTTTGGAGGGTTTTCATTCAAATACTAATATATGCTCTGCCATGCTCACTTGACATTTGCAATGTTCTCACCCGAGACAGACCAATGTTGGGAGTGTTCCACCTATAGCCACCTTACAGCTCCCACATTTCAGAACTCTTTCATTACTGGAAAATGCAATAATTTAGTGGGTGCTCTGTGTATCAGCCTTGCCTTTTTTTTGTTCTGTGCTGTAATTGCAATAACGTCTAGAAAACCCCCCATTCCCTCTTGCAGGGTTCAGACTGAAGGCTTTTACTTCATAAACAAAGTTCAGAACTCAAAGGAGGATTAAAGTGAAAGCACTAGCAAACTGAAAGGAGAAGTCAATTGCTTATGAAAACCATAAAGTTTGCTACTGAAGAGGTCTGGTGGTTTTGTAAACTCCAGAACATTTTGACTTATGTCAATGATGTCATGTTTTAAAACACCTATGAACATTTTTTTGTGTGTGTATGGTTGGACTTGATGATATCAAAGGTCCTTTCCAACCATGAAGATTCTATGATTCTATGATTATATGATTCTTGGCTTACTAATGCAACCCAGAGAGGAGTCAAAGGGACACATCTCCAAGTGCTAGCAAGCCCCTGAGAAGAATTGTTCCCAAAAAACCACAAGCCCAATAGAAATTTGATTTCTGCTAGAACCTGGATTCGAGCAACAAAGTCAGTGTTTGGACTTCAGGGCCACTTCCAGTGATTTGAATGCTGAATGAAAAGCTTTCAGAAATATTATTGAGTTTTCAGGCATCCCAGTCCCATCACAGATCTGGGCTTCCCAAGCAGCAGGCTAATTGAGAAGCACAGGTTTCTTGCAAGGTTCTCTAGTTGCCTCTGGATGCCTATTCAAAAGCCATTGCCTATCATCTACTCTATTTCTGGTGCTGCATGGGAAACCTGTAGTGGAGGTAGCAGAGTACCCAGAGAAGTTGCTTGGAGTTCTGGATTTGTCAGAGCACTGGGTTTTTTGCTTTAGATCTGATTTTTTTGCCTGTTTTTGTGTGATTGCTGCAACATAACAGTCTCCTTACCGTCCAGAAACAGGCCGTGTAGTGTATGGAGGAATGAGAAAGAGACAGGGAACCACAAGTCCAGTTTTATAACACTGCCTGGGCCCCCACCTTGAGTAGTGTCTTTGGGCAAGTAACTTGTAACAAACTCCTCTAGAGAGTGTCTGGAGCTTTACAGAATGCAGTAGAAAAATAAAAGGGGAAAACACTGCATCTCAGTTTTCCTATCTGTAACATGGGACTAATACTTACCAACCGACCCACCTCACAAGGGAGATGCAATAATTAATTAGCTAATGTTCCTACAGCACTTTAACTCTGTAAAGTGTAAAATAAATGTTAAGCATTATTGGCACTTAGATTCTACAGTGATCGGTGCCCTACAATTCCCTAAGCCAGGCAGCTAGTTATTGCTGCTCAGAGCAACAGTAGCTTACAATACATCCTGCATTATCAGCTAGTTTCGAGATGGTTACGTGCCAGTGTGCCTCTACATACACCCTCCCACACATGCCAGATGCCACTCAGGGGAATTCTGACGTGGAGGTCCAGGATGTGACTACGCAGCATGGAAAGGGGACTTTGCAGCCACTCTGTAGCTAAGCAGCCTCTTTTTCCTGTGTTTTTTTCCTCCTCTCTGAAGCAGATTATTAGGTACTAAACAGTACCTGCAACACACTGCCCTACTGTATAAATACTACTTTTTCTAATTTTGTCAGGTGAATCATTAATATCTCTGAAAATATCCAGAGTTCCAATAAATTCCATGTCAAAGAAACTAATTGGTGAAAGATGTAGTGCAATTTAAGAGAAAAAAAAAAGAGCTTTCTCCCTTTGCATTTTGTTGCTTTAGACTTCTTAGCTAAATTTTGTTTTCAGCGAGCAAGTAGACAGCAGCTTCTAAAATTATGTCTGAGATGGATATGTAGGTAATATGGTTTAATATTAACTGCTGCTACATAAGTTCATGATTCCCATCATGTCATGGTTTTGTGGAGTTCCTTATGCTAGTCTCTTTCCACAAAGACAGTGGAAAGAGACTGGTTTGAAGCTCAGTAGTTCGAGAAAGAGTTGCAGCTTTGCCCTTTCAGACATAGCCCGAGAGGTCGTATTGAAGTCTCTGCATTTACGCTATATGCAATTACAGAATTTTATTTCAGGTTAGATTCAGCCTCGTCCTCTGGGTTGAACTTCCCTATCATGCCTGTGTTTCAAAGCCATTCAAAGCACCAGTCAGTTATTTGTAGCCCTATGACTCCATCTGGATTTTGAGCGCATCTAATACAAACCAGGAGCAGAGTTTCTTATTTAGTTTGCTCTCAGAGAAATCTTACTCACATGCACAAAAACCATGCTGTGAATCAAAGCAGTACATGGTAAAAGGAGACAACTGGAAATTCTGTAAAAATCTGATCATTACTTTCAACCAAAACACTAGTGTAGCTGTAACCCTCACCCCATACGGCATTCTTTCTTCAACTTTGTAGGAAGCCATCTGGACAGTAAGCAACCAAGTAACACCAGACCACCAGGCCAGAGTTTAAGAATATGTCCCAGTGCAAAGATCATTTGATTCTTTCCTACTTTCTTGCACTGTTTCCTTAAGCATCTCCTATTTGGCTTTGTCAACCACAGGCTACGGGACTAGATAATGGTGTGGTTTCAGCTGGGATGGAGTTAACTATTTTTTTTAGCAGCTGGTATAGTGCTGTTTTGGATTTAGGATGGGAATAGTGTTGATAGTGCACTGGTGGTTTTGGTTGTTGCTAAGCAGTCAAGGCCTTTTCTGCTCCTCACATCACCCCACCAGCAAGTAAGCTGGGGATGAAGAGGGGGCATAAGAAGTTGGGAGGAGGTACAGGGGAACAGCTGATCCCAGCTGAACAAAGTAATATTCCATGCCATATGACATCAGGCTCAGTATATAAAGCTGGGGAAAGAAGAAGGAAAAGGGGGATGTTCAGAGTTATGGCGTTTGTATTCCCAAGAAACTGTTATGTGTGATGGAGCCCCGCTTTCCTGGAGATGGCCGAACACCTGCCTGCTGATGGGAAGCAGTCAATGAATTCCTTATTTTGGTTTGCTTGTGTGCATGGCTACTGCTCTGCCTATTAAGCTCTTTATCTCAATCCATAAGTTTTTTCCTCACTTTACTCTTCTGATTCTCTCCCCCATCCAAACCTGGGGGAGGGAGCAAGCGGCTGCGTGGCTCTAGCTGCCAGCTGGGGTTAAACCACAACAATAGACATTCAGTTTGAGCCACTCAGGATGTTCTTATACAGTATTCTGACACATGCAGCAATATAAAGAGAATTCAAGCACTGATATGCATTTACACATTGGAGACAACTCCAGCTATCTGCCACTTTACTGTGGAATATTGTACACCACGTTAGTTATTTAACTAATAGCATCCACGGGAATTGCGACTGACATCAGCAAGAACTGGAGAAACCTGGGCGAAAAATCAGAGCCCTGAATTTGTCATTAGGTCCTAGGAATTATATTTCATATTGAGAAACCACCATAATAAATACTTAAAATCTCATAAAATCTGTTCATGATGGAGGTGAAAAGCATCTGAATTATGTATTATTAATCTATACTCACTCATCTTGTTAATTTAATTAGTGAACTGGGTAAGATCGTCTCTTTTTGTGATCTTCCTATGAAAGCAAGCAAAAGTACGTTGTGTAAGAATAGCTGGTTATCACTAACATTGTATCACTTCACTTTTGAAGTTTCTGAGAGTGAATGACTTACTTTATCTTTGCTTGTTTAGTACTCAACCACCAGACAGCATCTAGAGCAAAAATATAAAATATTTTTATGCTGGGGTAAAAATCAATCACTCAGTGATTTTTTGCTTTGTTTCAGATGAGCAGATACATGAATATATCCCTTCAAAAACTTGCTGAGCTTTAAGGCATGTCCTAAGCAATTTCTGTTCTTGCTTTGCCCCTGCCCACGGAGAGGATGTTTAAAAGCCGATATCATCTCTTTGCAAAACCCGTCCTCTCAACAAAATCTATTATACTGATCTTTGCAAGTTTCTCTCAGAAATTGTCAGCAGTCTGAGTACATCTCTATTGCAATTTTCTTGAAGTTTGGGGTTAATATTCATTTATGAACTTTCAAGGTCAGGAAAAGCCAGACAGGAGTTATACATACATTTTTGGTTTGTTCTGTTTTATAAATCTGTGAATGAATATCTGAAATATTTCTTGGCTGATAAACAATCTAACTTTGTTACCCAGTCCAGGACATTTTAAAAGTAATCTAGGTGTGTTTTTATTTCCCTATTTAGCAAAAGCTTTTGTTTTCCCTCTTCAGAAAGCAAAGTAGCATGATAAGGAAGAAACTGAGTATGTCTTTTTGGTTGTTTTAAATGTTGGTCTTGTGTACATAGGAGATGCACAGAGTTTCTTCACAGAAGATTAAAATTCAGTCATGTCCTGTCTTCAGAAACGCTAACAGGGAGGTAACTAATGCCAGAAAAAAGCAGAAGAAGATACTGTTGCTGGAGGGTGATACTATAAAAAACATCAATCTAGAAATGAGAACTACATTTTTAATTATGAATAATTACATAATGAAAAAGATTGTTTTGAGGTGAGCAAACTTGCATTACAGGGATTGAAGATGTCCAGTAAAGGCTGAAATGTTCTTTAACTGACCGTATCTCAATTATTGGTTCTTGCTTTTCATAGTGAGCCTGGCAATATGTGGTATTTTCTGAAAGCCATCCATGCCAGGGCCAAGTGATTCCAGTAAGTTCTCAGTTTTCATTAAAAAGAAAGTTTAACTTACAGTTACAGGGGAAGCGTTGATGCGCATACCACACATTTTATAAGTTTTATACTAAATATGTACAAGTATCAGACCTTTACTACAGTTATTATTCTATTATTTATACATGTCATCATTTTAAGATCAATTGTATGTCTCTTGAGAGGTCTTTTTGACGGTTTCTGAATATTTGGGTAGGCAAGTGCCATTTTCCACTGAAAATGAAAATACAGCTACATGATCCTCTTAGAAGATCCTGATTTTTTCAATCTCTTTTTTGCATTTTTCTGGAAGGTACAGCATCTGCTGGCAGGACTGAGTGACCCCTCACATATTACTGAGATGGATGTCTAAGAACAAACTCTCTTTTTTGCACAATGAACCTGTTATGGACACAAGTACAAATATTCCTTTATTTAGTATTGTGGGAACTTGATATCTTATAATTCCTGTCCTTTATGTCCTGTGCAGCGACTGCTGTGCGGTGGACAGGGTCATGGACCTGGAAGCAGCATCCTTGGTGAGAACTAACAGTGTTATCTGAGGAAAATCACTTTATCTCTTTGCAAGCTTTGTTTCTTTCTCGAAACCGTAGACTCTTCAGGGCAGAGCTGTCACTCAGTGTGGCATCGTTCCTTGCCTACTGCAAAGGGTCTCCCCTCTTTCTCAAACATTTAAGTCAAGCCTGTAATGTGTATAATAAATATTAACAGGAACATATTGTCTTCTTCCCATCCATTTATAGCCCCCTTTACAATTTAATTATCAACGCAAAATGCTTAAAGTCATTAGAGACTTTTATTACTAATTTATGTCTGTAAATCAAAACTAGGCAATTTTAGAGTCTATTATCTCTAAATGAAAGTACTCAGCATAGTCCACCTTAAAAATGACAGAATCTTCGTGACTTCTTCCAGTGCAGGGCTGCCCTGCTCCAACTGCAAACAATAAAACCACACACACACACAAAATAAGCAGTGATTGCATCATTTATTCTTAATTATCAGTTCCAAGAAAGCTGTTGGTTTGCATAGCTAAGGAAGAAACATGGAGACCTGTTAAAGACTTTAACTTAACTTTAGGGAAATTAAAGCTGGACCTAAAGCAGGCTTGAAAGGGCATTCTAGTCCTGAGACTCACCAGCCCTGATACTGTAGGAATCTGAACAACAGCTTAGATTCATTTCCATCTGACAACCATTGGCCTTAAGAAGACAAAAATCCCTGGAAACCACCGAAAGCATCCTGGCGAGCACCTGGTATGGCGCTGGGGCTGCGTGCTCCTCCCCAGCACTTCCACATCCTCACAGCACGTGCACGCAGTCCAGTGGCGTGGATGGGGGCTTGATACCATGTGGCATGTACTCCTCACACTCCTTCATCACCTGCTCCCAGCATCGTAATAGGAACACTAAGGAATATCAGGGGAACAACATGAGACATGACAGTCATTCAGCCTTCCTATTAAAAGCTTAAGAGAAAAACAGTCCTGACCCAGCCACAGGAGGAAAGACGCTTGCTGAAACATCTCCTCAAACAGGCGTTCCCAATTTATCGAGCTCAGCACATTATGTGCTTGAGCAGCCTCTGGAACAGCAAAACGCTCTGCCAGGTTCTGCAGACCATTGTCAAGTACCCGGAGGTAGTCTCCTAACCTTTGCACAGTGGCACCTCGTCAGCTGCTCTGGCAACTGTCCTTCAGAAGCCGACACCGACAAGCCACGTCAGCCGTAAGGGCCAAATGCTGAAATCCTGACTGATTTGCACACACTCTTAACCCAGACAAACCCTCCATCAATTAAATGAAGTTTTGTTTGAGGAAGAACAGGGGAAGGATGTCTTTGCTAAGTCGAACACTGAAAACAAATTTGAAGCAAGGAGATTATATTACTCTAACACCAGTTACTGAAGATGTAGATGAACTCAGAAACAAATAAAGGCTTCCCCAAAACAGTTATTTTATATTTATAGTATGTTTTTCATTCTAGAGAATGAAAGCGCAATAACTTAATAAAGAGCCCTGCACACAATGATCTGTTTTTCCCAAAACTAAAGGAAGCCATCAGATGTACCTGCTGATTAATAATTACAGCAACAGAGAATGATTTAGGACTGGAGGCTTTTTATTCTTTTTTGTCGCTGTAGGGTGAATTTAGGGTCAGGCAAAATGTAATTTCCCAAACTGGAATTCGGCCAGGACACATCCCTTGCTCTTTGCTTGTGCTGCACCACGTAAAGGGGAAAAACAAAGAACAAGCTGCTTCAATACTTTGCAATAAAGTGTATTCTAATACTTATAATAAATCACTTCATATCAGATAGAAATGTAGTTATGTTTGCACCACATTGTTTCCTATTTTCCACTTAAAATCCAAGTAACCTAAAGTTTAGCACGTCTCCTTTGTCTTACGCAGAGTTTGGCCATAATTAGAATCCTAGTGAAATCCAGAATAAAAAATCCATGACTTAGTGGGCTTTGGATAGCAGAGTAATTCCATCTGATATAAATATTTCATAGATATTGAAAACATAGATCATTTTTTTTTGGTGACTTTTGCAGAGATTCCATTCTAAGGACCTAGCAGATAATAAACAATAATTTCTTTATGTTAGTTACAAAAGATGTTTCACAGTTGAACATACATCAAAGTCAGTTGCTGAGGGCATTATATATAATATGCTTAATCTTTAACAGATGGGCTATACAAGAGGCTGAAAAAGTCCTTGATTAGAGCTGTGCCTCTATTGCTCTACAAAACTTCCAGATGCCATCATGTTGTTAATAATCTGGGGATCTCTCTTCACCATATTGGACCTGCTTGTCATCTCTGCCCAATTAGCAAAGATAGCTCCAAGGTAGGAGCACAATTCCTAGGGCAGTGGTTTTCAACATTTTTCAATTTGTGGACCCTTAAGGATTGATCGCTGGAGATGGGGACCTCTGCACAGCAAATGAAAATCTACTGGCAGTGGGCATGCTGGTTTTGCTTACCTTTTGCGGTCCCCATAGTAGGAGTGCTGGGACACAGAGGAGTCTGCAAATGCACTAGACTGAAAAAGACTGTCTGTTTCTCTTAAAGAGATTTATGTTTTTCTTGGGTCTTCATAGCTGAAACTTGCAATTTTCTGCCACATACGAGAAGTCACCAGTCCTAAAAAATCAAAGCCTATGAATAAAGCAAAGCAAGAACTCTCAAAATGTTTGGGAATAGCACGTTCAAGTAATAATTTGGGTTGTTTTTTTTTTTTGCCTGACCACAGGAAACATATAGCTCCCCTTAATATTTTGAAAACATTTTCCAAACGTTCGTGAATTCAAAGTGGAATAAATACAAGTACCTCAGCAGAACTGCCATTTAAATCAAATTAACTTTACTAATTAGGGGAAAAAAAAGAAGGCATCTCAGTATCAGGCATAATTTGTGCTTATAGAACTTCACACTTCAGGTGATATACTCTGCCTGAGAGATAGCTAAGAGAGCAATGTACCCATCAAAATGGGAAATCAAGCATGGCTACTAAATTTTTCAATTCGCAAAGATTTAAAAAAATATCTGATTTGCCCAGAGGAATTTTAAGTCTTCAGATGAAACCAAAGTCATTATATTCAAATGAGTGAGTATATAGAGTTAGCCAGTGATATCAAAATGATTTCTTGTTGGGTAGCTGAAAATAATGGATGGAAATATGCTTGTCATAACACACTGCCCGAGCAGTCGTGTTTAATTCACATTTGCCTAGGCTCTCAGGCTTCTTCTTTTCTGACAGCTGAGACTATGCAGTGCCTTATCTGCTGACAGGAGAAAACCTTCTAGCATCAGATGATGTGGGAAGAGCCACGGCGCTTGTATGCAACCTTGGATGCAGGTATGCCCACATCTGCCAGAGGGTCTCCAGCCGCCTTCTCCCTCAGGGGCATCACGTGCAATGTGCAACCGGTTGGCAACCCAGTGTGACCTGCCAGGGCATCGCATTGGCTCATGGAGGTGGGGACAGGCAGTGCGTGCTGCACGTATTCAGAAGGTACAGGAGCAGACAGAAGAGAGCGTGAGCCTGTGTGAGTCTTGCTTTCAGTGCTTGGGACTTTATGGGTTTTATGGCTGCGTGATAACATAATGATGCTGTAAATCATGCATAAAGGGCCTTTGGGGAATATACCTTATGTAAGGGATTTCTCAGGCAGGATAAAGACACTTCCACCAGGCTTTGGCATATGCAACAGGAGAAAACAGACGGAGCAGCGTGGCTGGTAAGCCATGGCCGACGGCTGTCATTGTTCCAATGAGTCCTCAGGAATGAGGACTCAGCTAGAGCCATGCAGAGCCAGGACGAAGATGAAATTTTGCCAAGGATCTCCAGTAGCCTGAGAATATGGTACAGAGGCAGCTTAAAGTGATTATCAACTTCCCTCTTCATTCTGCCCTTGGTTGCTGTGCTGAGTCCAGGAAAGGGGGAAAGGAGAATTAGGGAATCTCTGCCTCCGTAAATGTGAGCTGATAATGATTTGTCCACAAGGTTAAACAGCATAGGAAATAGTGATCAATATTGGATGGTTGTACCTTAAAAGTGCAAAGGCCATTTGTGCATTCTGGCCCGCCATGGAGGGGGTTACAGCACCATCAATAATTGATTCATAAACTGTGCCTACTTATTCCCAAATGCTACAGTAGGTAAATACATTCTGAGGCTGAGCTCTGGATAGTAAAAAATTCTTTAGCTTGCAGTTGTTTCACTCTGAAATGCAGCTAATTTTTACTTTTAATTCTGAGGTTCTGTCCCTATATTACTTGAACATATTAGCTCTTCTTAAGAAAACTCTGTACGCAGTAAGGATGCCTTCTTGACTTCAGGCTGCAATGTCTCTGCAGGTTACCCACACCGTCAGAACGTGGCAGGCAGAAAAGTCCAGGGCACCCCACAGCAGCACTTACAGCAAATGCAACCTTTCTATGACGCCCCATTACAGACTAGATTTGTACTACTTGTGCCAGTTACCAAACATTTCATCAGCATGTACCCAGTAAATGAGTTTCTGGTTTTGACCTTTGATCTTAATACATCACGCTATCAAAAATTTAACTTTTTTTAACAGAAGTGGCATTTGAGCTTGGCACAGATTTTCAGCTAACGATGCCTTTTTTGGGGAGAGAAAAAGAGTCCAGGGTTGGTTACTTACTAAGCCATCCATCATTTTGATAGTGAGACCTGGCCTAAGTCTTTCTTCTTCAAGATATTAATTTTCCACCTCCCCTTCCTTGCTCAGAGCAGGCCTGATCCTGCTCTTGTGGAAATCAATGGCAAAAATCCCACTAATTTCAGTGGATTAGTTCCAGTATTTCAATTTACATGTGATTAACAGTAATTTTGTCTACTTAGTGCCGAAAAAATTCATAATCAAATTTACAATAAGCTGTGCACCGATTTTCTAGGGATCCCAGCTTATTTCATAGGCTTCTAATTTCAACGTTTAATCACCTTTGGTTCTAGCCCAATATTCAATCATCTGACCACGGAATATGTTCTTAAAAGCTTCCTACAAAGTTGCTGGATTTGTAGCTGATGGAATGTTAATTTGCAGGATTTCTTTAATACTGAAGAGGTAGCAGAATTGCTCGACAGACAGACATTCATCCTCTGAACACTTACTGTTCAGTAAAAAGCCTTTTGATACTCTATCTGCATTAGCTGGGGTGAATGGGCAGAGCGATTCACGGTTATGTGATGAGTCCTAGGAACATGGGGCAAGTGCAAAGCCTGGGTTTAAAGAACATGGAGTTGTCCTTGCAAAGAAGATACATGCTTAAATTGAGAGGAGATTTCTATGAGTTAATCTAAAAACCATCCATCTGGAATGGCCTCACTGCCATTTTGGGACATCCTAGGCCAAATGCTCAGACAGCCGTGTTACAGGAGCCATCTACCTCACCAGCAGATGGAGGATTGTCCCTCCAAGAAGGTCCCATTTGCAGCTGAAGTAGACCCTGAAAACTATAAACAAGAAGCCATATAGATCTGGCCTGATCTTGCGAGGTGCCCAGCACACCTGAATGGTGCTGTGATCCACTTTCTCAGTGATCTTGCTGGCAGTGGAGGATTAACAGCACTTCAAAGGCTAAAATCACAAGGGGGTGATTTAAAAAAGATGTGACTGACTCTGGTGCTCATTAAAATGAGGGACTAATTGCAGTGGTTCAGCTCCAGTCAGGTAGTGCCTGAGCAGGTGTTGTATGTGCTTCCCCAGGCAGCTCAGGCAATGCACCTGCAAAAGGACTACCTTCCTGGCCTCGCCTCTCTCTAGATTCATTCTGTGAGAAACAACCCTAACAACTGCTCAGCATCCTTTATGGTAGGCTCTTCTGAGAGCCTTTTTGGAAACAACTGACATCCGTTGTCCTACGACAGACTTCTATTGCTCCAAACATGATTTGGACATAGGTTTCTATAGGCAAAAGGCTATTGCATAAGGATGAGCAATGAGCTATTTCATTAAAGGCCTGTTTATGTTAACATGTCAACGGCTGAAGGACCTGGACCTCCATCTCAAGTCTGGCATTTTGGCCTTCCCAAGCCTAACCTCTCCCTCCTTCCCCAGCACTGTTCTCTGCTGGTGGCCCTCAGAGCTACCATTCCCAAAATGCACCGTGGAAACAGCAAGAAACTTTCCAAATTGCTTTTTTTTTTTTTGCATATGCTTGCCTGGCTAAATATATTATTTGATACTTATTCTTTAATTTATGGTAGTGAAAAAAGTATACCAAGCCCTGCATATCCGAGCTCATTGCTGTGACTCTTTCTGATCGCTTTATCAAATGGAACCCTTTCTTTAAGCTGTTAGCTAAATGTCGCGTGAAGTTCTGAGAACAAATTGTGCTGCTTTGGGACATTAACTTCACATTAATTTGGCTAATCACTTCTACTTGATAGAAGTTTGTTTGAAAAACATGATACTTCGGCTGCAGTGAAACCTGTATGAAGAGTCACGTAATAACAGCCATCATCCCCGGTAGTGGGCAGAGAAATCTCAGGATGAGCAAACGTGGAGTTAAAGAAGAAAACTCACAAGAAGCATGTTTTTCTGGGTGGTTGTGTGTAACAGAATGGAGATCGGGATCAGGAGGGATTAGAAAAAACAGATTCAACAGAAAAAAATGAAAGCTTTAGTTAGGCTCAGCCCTCAGTTCCCTGTTTTATTCTGCCCACGGACAAAAACATGTGCAGCATTGCCAAATTTTATAATCAATTCCACAACATTTGTTGTCTGTTTTCTTGCAGCCCCAGCTCCTGAAGTCAGAAGACTTGTGTGTGAGCGCTCCCTTCCCCTCCGTCTTCCTCCTCTCCAGCAATGTCTAACGCTTGCAGGAAAAGCCCTAGAGACCCTGAGCCCTGGTGGCTCCAGAAGTAGAAGGCACAAAGAATGTGCTGGTTTTAATATCCTGTCCACGATTAATAAGAGCTAAACAGGTGACTTCTGAGTATTGAGAGTTGTCAGTACTGACCATGGCTCCCTTCTCCAGGCGAGAGGGAAGGTGGGCAGGAGTAGCAGTAGCTGGGAAGGTGATATCCAGCAGGTGCGGCACTGGGCACACAGGGAGCACCCCTTCCAGTCGGCTCCCCACCTGTTACACAGGAGAGGAGAATGTGGCTGGTAGGACTGGGTTTGTGTTGAGGAGGTTGCTCTGGATTTGTGCATGCAACCGCCACACTTCTTACCCAGACAGGTGTAATGACAGGAGAGGCCATCAATGGGAGAGGACTATAAGCATGAACCATGAGAAATGTACTATTCCACCCAGCACTTTCAGCTTGCAGAAGAAAGGAACAGTTCCCCAAAAAGCATGTGAATGGCAGGCTACACTCCCTTGCTCCATTCCCCTGGCAGCTTGTGGTCAGTGCAAAGAAAAAGAGAAACATCAGCAGTGTTCCTGCTGAGGTGGAGTCATCTCCCCTGAACTCCAGCTCCCATGCTTAGCTCTCATGCTTGCTAAACCAAGTCTGAAATCTCAAGAGAAAAAAAGAAAATCAAGGGGCTGTAAGTTGCTCCATCATAGAAGGCAGCAGCCAAGGCGCTCCAGAAAACTCATCTGGAGGCAAACAAATCCTTCTCCTGCCCTCCCTCAGGATGTGAGGGAGAGCTAGGATCCCCTGCTCTCTGCTCTGTGGTGGCTGGTAGAAGGTAAGCCTGGGGGAGCTGTGTCCTTCCAGCAGCAAACGTAGGTGAAACTGTGGAGATTGGCCCCCATGGCAAGTGAGCCAAGTTCAAAACATTTTTGGAAGTGTTGGGCGTGGGAGAAATTCAACTTCAACATGTTTTGTTCTTACTCGTGGCACTTTCAAGGTCTGCAATACAATCTTCAGTTACCATTCCAGGGATCTGTCACTTTGTCTTTTTTCTGACAGCACCTTCTTGCTGAACGCACTAGGCATTGCTGTCATGTTTAGGAAACGTCTGCAGGTCTCCACCCATTTTTGACTGGCTTCTCTTGCAGACCACAGAGGGTTGCCAGTAATGACTGATCCCCAGAAATCTCCTTTGCCCTCCTGCAACATGCTTTCCTTCAAAAAGCCTCTACTTGTGGTTGAACCTGATTCAGCAGTCTTTCCCATAGAGAGAAATGCAGACTCCTCCTGGTACCAAGTCTGGAGCCAACCAGCCCAGGCTGCTGCTTGAAGCAGGAGCCGGCATCCAAAGCACAGCCAACACTAGCCAGCATGTATGGAGCATCATCCAGTGTCTTTTAGAAGTGGCAGGGTTAGGCTCAGACTTGCAATTAGCATATGCTAATGACTCATTATAATATGTAAATGACACACTAGGTCAGAACTGCACACCCATTCAAACTAATGAACTGTGCACTTTTTTTTTAAGTGGCACCAGTAATTGGGTGCATCATTTTTCTATCGCTGCTAGGCAGAGAATAAGGAAGCCATCTGTAACAACAGGCCAATGTTTGCAGCAATCCCGTTGAGAAGTAAAGGCAAGGACTGCTAATTTCCAAGTGTCCAGCAGGGAACCAGTACACATGCCTCCAGTCACCATCGTCACAATTCTTAGTATCTAAGCATGTAATTATATGGTCATATTTTTAGAAGAGATCAGCATTTAAGATAACTGTTGAAAACTCCTAGCTGGAGCAGCATGCAGAGATCTGTCTGAGCACCTACTGCCTAAAGTGCAGAACACCTGGGTTTTGGAAATGCAGCTGCATGTAACCTTGCTGTAATGAAGAAAATATTAATACTTCATTTATGGCTTCTGCTCTCCCCTCTCAAAAATAGATTCTCCTGTAAAGTTACGCCACTCTCTCTGAAGCAGACAAGTGCTTAGTTTAACATCAGACCCTAAGAATAGATAATGAAGACTTGCTAAAACTGATTTATTTCAACCCTCACAATTGGGTTTGGGTTTTTTTTCTCTATTAATTAAAATCCTTACTCAGAATCATAGAATCGTAGAATATCAGGTTGGAAGGGACCTCAAGGATCACCTGGTTCAACCTTTCTTGGCAAAAGCAGGGTCTAGACAAGACAGCCCAGCACCCTGTCCAGCTGAATCTTAAAATTGTCCAATTTTGAGGACCTTCTTTATCAAGAATAAATTAATAATCAAAGAATGATTCAAATATCAGTTCATACAGTGTGGGTTTTTTAAAAAATCAGATACATTTTACAAAGGGATATGATTATTCTTTTATCCTAATTTTAGATACGAAAACAAAGAACTGAAATGATTTGTGTTAAGTGTCACACTGCAGACAGTCACCAGAGCTTGCCATAGAATTGAAATCACCTGGGTCTGTATCCTTCCAGCAGATATTGCCCACAACAGCACTAGAAGCACAGTGATGTGGTCAGACTCCAAAGCTGACTGCATACAAGGCAGATCTTTATATGACTCAGCTTCGTTGCAATATCAATGCAGGATATCCCAGACTGAAGCCCAAGCTGGTAACTCCCCACAACACTGCATTGCACCACATGGACTTGCCTGTTCAGGTTTTTGATAGCTCATGAACCTCTGCAGCAGGTTCTGGGGTTTGGTGGAGACCTACCTCATCCTTATTAAAGTGTCCCATCCCATAGGGATGTCTCTTTTGGGATTAGCTCTTCGGTGCAGGGATTTTCAGATTCTTCTAGTTTGCTATCTCTCTTGTACAAATTACTTATTTTCATAAAGTCATTTGTGTCCGGTCTTTGTTCTTTTCCATCTTTCCCATGCTGGGGTGGCATTGTGGGGACACAAACATGTTATAATGCCTTCTCTATTATAACTAATTTAGAAAGCTCATTAAAAATGTCTATTAATCCTAATTCACCCACTCACATAGGCATTCTGATGGTGAAGGCATTTCCCTTCTGGAAATTTTATTAAGTGAGAGGAAGATACCAGCTCTGAGTTTCACTTAGTCCTAGAACAAAGGACGTGCACATCATCTTCAATAGCTTTGTGATTATTTGACTCAGATTGGTTGCTCAGAGTCCCCTTATGGGTGGAAAAGTCAATAATGAGGAATGATGACAAAAAAAAGTATATTTTGACAAAACTTACTTTGCGTTTAAAGCCTGCGTTTAACATTCCCAGAAAATCTCCATCAGAGCATGTCCAGAAGACTGTCAGGTAACAGCAGTGAATGCAAAGGGCAAGAACTTAACCGTTGTGATTTACTAAGTGAAAACACAGTCATGTAACAGTGAGAAAACACATCAAATTTGATAGCAATCGGCAGATGGAAGTGTTAAACCCTTTGCATATGGTTCTTGCTTTTGATGTCAATAGAAATATCAAAGAGATCAGGATTGGGCCAGAGACTCTCTGTTCAATATCTCCGGACACACGGTCTTGGTATTAGCATTACAAAAAACGTCTCATGTTCCCAAAACCTAAATACATAATTTGTGAATGATATTATGTGTTTGCAGCTGGCAGTGAAGGGTGATATATTGTTAATGTCTTTCTGCAAATGTTAGATGAATAGCTATCAAAACTCTATTGTCTATATTGGCATTCATGTAGCATAGTCAAAAAACACTTCAATCTCTCTCACTAAACTAGAGGTTTTACTATTTTTCACATCATTTGAATTTTTATTACATCTAAATAATAAAATGTATTATTAGGATCAATCTAAATCCACAGTATTTGCAATTTTAGGATTTTCTCCACAGATTTGGCTCTACTCTCCAGAACCTAAGCCTTCACTTTACAGACCTGAACTTTCTCTTGCCCTCCTGGTTGCAAAGGTATCTTGGCAACATTTAAATGCTGTACCTCTCCAATACGGCTTAGTGCTGAGCAGAGAAGGATTGAATTTAAACTTGCAAGCCACATTCCATTTATAAAATGAGGTCTCATAAAAAAATGCTTATTTGGCTGCAGATAGGGTAGTCATGCTAGCAATTATGTTTCAAACTCTTTATAACATTTGTAGGGCTTATTTAAAAGAAAATGAATAGAAAATGAATGTGATAGATGCATTATTTTCCAGTTGCAATGAATTTGAATAATATGTAATAATGTATATAAAAATAATTGCTGCTCTTAATCATAGGTTTTGCTTCAGTGCTATCTGCGTAAATGACCCTAAGTCATAGAGTGCTTTTTAGTGTCTCTTCCCATTTCTTAAAAATTGAATTGCTCTTGCTAAATGAGTGGTGGCTGTCTCTATTCCCTCCCCACAGACCACAGAGGATGAGAAAGGAAATATTATCTTGTTTCTATTTCAGAGCCATCAGCTAGCTTTAGAAATCTTCTTGACTATCTACCGAGGAAATGCCCTTGTCAGAGAGGCTGTGCTGCACCTGTCTGGGTGTAAGAGCCAGGTTCCTGTATGAGCAACTTGTAAATGGTGTCCCATTCAAGCAATTCACCAAGAATGGCTTGGGAGATGCGAGGGACCACCTCCCCAGGGCAAAAATTACCCTGTCACCTCACCAGCAGGGATCAGAGGCGCACAGTCAAGTATCCAGCACCACCACAGGGTCACCAGCCCCTGGCCACATGCTCACTGCTCCATCATTGTTAAAAGAGAGCACTTCTGGTGCAAACAAGCTGAAATCTCTTTGATTCTTGGAGAAAGAAGTTTGCTGCCAGAGCATGCGTACCTGCGTAAAATTTGGGGGACCCATCTGTGGGCTCTGCCTGTGGTTCTCAATCTGCCTGGGGTTCCTGACAGTGAGTGTGAAGTCAGTGAGTGGCAGTGAGTGGAAACCCATCACAGCCACCAGGTCTTTGGCATCCAGCCCCTAATCTCATCTGACTCCTGCAGTAACTGGTGCAAACAGTAACAGCTGGAGAAAAAGACATTACCATGTACTTTGGTAAGATATAGAAGTGGAGGTTTTGCAGGGTCTTTTAAGGACAGAAGGGGGCTACAGGGCAGGCACAGGCCCCCTCTCTCTGCAGACATCACTTGGATTGAGTGATGTCTGCCCATCTCCACATGGACGCAGCTCAGCCAAGTGACACAGGGTGAGACACCACGCCTGGCAGGAGAAAGAGAACCAAAGCTCCCATGGACCTCCTGAAAACCCACACCTGACAGGGACCCTGGAGGCAAAAGGGATGATTTTTCCAAGGACATTACAATCCTAAAGCACAGACAGGACAGTGCAAATATATTTAAACCCATGAAGTTGAATACTGGTAGCAGTTCAGCCACTCCAGCAGAGAGCCTTCTGCTGACAAACTTACCCTGCGGCATACCTGGCTTTGCTTTGCTGCATGAACACAAGCCCATTAAGCATCATAGTCCAGGGGCTTTGTGTCCACCATGGTCCCTACTGGGAAAAGTAAAGCACACCTCTTCCCCACCCCCCATCAGTGCTCATCCACCCTTCAAAATCTCGAGTCCACTGAGAGCTTCAGGCAGATGTCTGCTTTCACGTTCCCCTACAACCTTTTAAAAACCTTTGTCTTGCGCTGTCACAAAAACTTGCAACGTTTACCAAGGCAGGGGTAAAGTGTAGACCAGAATTTGGGTCTTCCATTTGGGAAGAGAGGGAAGCCAGAGGTTCGGTCTCCACACTCCAGAGCTGTGGGGCTTGTCTTGCAAGGAGCTACCCTTGGCGCCTTCAGGAAGGCAGTCCCAAAAGGTCCACATAAAGCCTGAAGGACTTGCAGACCCCATTGTGTTGGCTTTATGCCAGACTGTTACTCTTGGCAATAAAGTGTGCTGTGTATTTTAATGGTGACTTTTATTTGTTGAAAGGATTAAACATTTGTAAAATATTTGACAAATCAAACTTTGATTCAAATAATCAGGGTAACATGGCAAAAGCACTGTGTATGTTCAAAGGCATGGATGTTGAAAGGCATTTCAGCTCCGTAAAGACTGCAAACCCATACCTTACTGTTTTTCTTTGCAGAGGTTTCTAAGGACTCTTAAGTGAGTACAAGATGCCACTACAAAATTATATGAAGTGAATCGCGAACCCATAGAGCTCACACGTTAGAGTGTAGGCAATATTAACAACCAAATAAACATGCAAAGGGTAGGAAGATAACTGATCAAAGACAGGAGAGTTCCATAAATCAGTAATTACAGAGGTACCAATGTTCACAGCAGGCTGCTATTCCCGCCAACCCAGCCTTCTCATGATTCATTCCAGAGAAGCGGGGTCAGTTTTACCCCATGTTTACCACTGATTTAGCATGAAGTACATATCAAAAGGATTACGTGTCATGTGCTCTGGCTTCAGTTAAGTGAGAGATGCCAAGCAGCCTTCAGACCTACAAAGTACAAAAACAAAGATATAGAGGTTTTCACTGGATATAGAGTGCAAACTATCCATTCTGAGTCTCAAGGAAAGCTAAGCTGGGTTTTCTGAAGTTACACTGCATGGGCCAAAATCTGAAAATTCATCAGAATACTGGTATATCAAAGTACTTAGGTGTCTGGATAAATCGATAAGTCATTTACATTTTTAACATTTACTGCAGAATGTTTGGGCACACACATGAACCAGGGGGAATCAGAGTTTTCTGAGAAAACTCCCTGTTTTCTGGGAAAAGCCGTGACAGCATCCAGTTGCCTTTTCCCGATACAGGCTTTGCAGCGTGTGCTAATTCTGAGCAAATACGGTTTGGACAGGTTGGATGCTGTTCATTTCTTCTTTGTTTTACTGTATGACTCTGGGAAATAGCCAGGTGATAAATACATTGACTAGTCATGCCTCTTGCCATCCGTACAAAGTTTATTTCATTTTTCCCTCTTTACTGATTAAATCCCACCAGCTTATCCCCGTCAGTCAAGGCTTATGTGAACTAGCGATCCAGTCCGCCTCAGGCTATGTAAAGCAGCCTTTTGGCCCTGTCTGACTTTGGTTGTATTGTGTTACCTGGGATATTCTCCAACCAAGAGAGAATTGCAGAGCTATTGAGAAGTGGTACATTGGCTCGTCCCACCACGGCAGCCTGCTTCCTGAGAAGCCAGCAGTTCTAGCCATGCTGAAAGTCAAATTTTAATATGGCCCTGGCAGCGCTCCATTGGCACGTCCCCAAATTTACACTAGTGAAACCAAGATCAGCGCCTGTGCCAGTGTCTGTATTATATTAAAGATAAATTGGAAAAGATGTGTTCATATCTGAACTAAACTCAGCACATCAAAAATGAACTTAACAAAATAAAATCAGATGGTCTGACTCATCCCCTTTTGAGAGATCCTGATAAAATATGGCTGTTCCAGAAGCACTAATGTGATCTTAATAAAAGATGACACTGGGAAAAAGGTTTAGGGGGGCAGGGGGGAACTTGGCAAAAAGAGAAGTTTTCCCTGCAACTGGATCAGCCTTATAGAACCCATCCCATATAAATGGAAATAGATGAGAAACCTCAGCTTCCTTCATTGACATACACAGAATAAAATCACTGCATAGGCAGAACACCGTGAGCACGCACAGTAGGTAGGTACCAGACTATAATTTCTTGTTCAAAATACCAAAATGCACCAGTTTAACTGAAAGAATGAGGACATGATATGAAACAGGCATGAGCTAAAGCACAAAACAGGAGGAAAGACTGGAGTCTACCTCCTCCTACTTCCGAAAAAGCTGCCTAATCATTAGCCTGGGGAGTCATGCTTTCACTCGCCCTTTCTCCTTCTCTCAGTGAATTCAAACCATTTTTCTGCACAGTGGTGCAGCTTCACGAGGAGTGGTAAAGCGTTCCCAGAAAAACCTATAGTCTAATGACTAGAAGGGTGTTTGAATTCTCTCCAACAAGGATAGGAACCGAATGTGGGTTTCCTCCTTCCTAACCCCTAGGCTGATGCAAGACAGAAATGGTGGTGGTTGCTTTTCCAGAAGTCTTTTAAAAGAAAGTGAAGCCTTAAGAGAGTTTTATGAGGAACTTAGTCTAGCCAGGCTATGCTGGGCATGCTCCAAGAGCATCTCCAGAGCCTGTCAAGGGGCTGCCATATCCCGTTGTTTGTTCATTACTGCGGAGAAAGGGGTCGGGCAGATGCTCTGTTTTCATACCCTGATGGTTTGAAGGGACGGTAGTTAAGAGGGAGAGGATGTGAGCATAACATTGGAGGGAGAATTCATTGTCTGTCTTCAGAACTACAGAAAGTATCTCTGGACGCCAGGTAAAGGGGCAGTCACAGCTCTGTAGGCATATCCTGCAACGGCTTATATAATTGCCTACTTGCCAAGTATTTGAATAGCAATATTCCTTCATCTGTCTTATTTTATATACCTGTGTGTCTTCTGTATGGGCTGTGTCCTGACACCTGAGCCCATGCCTTCCCTTTAGGACACAGCCTCTCCTGCTGCATTCCTTGGCTCCCATGGACATCAAGCCCAAGAGCAGCGGCCAGAGTGAGACCACACCGTACTTGAAACCATTCCCCTGCATGGAGGCTGAGGGATTCATGAGACACACAGCAGGGGGCTGCAGATGAGATCAGAAGCAGCCAGAGAAGCCAAAAGATCAATCTCACATGGTCTCATATGGGAAACCTACTTCTCCAATGGCAGGTACAGCCATGCCAGTAAAGCCAATGTCCCTTTAGGGCTTGAACCCAGGACGTTGAGTGTAGGAGTGTTCCCAGGTGAACTCTGACAGCTCTTTATCAGTAAAGTCAAGGAAAGAGAGACGATAACACGGCAAGGCATGAGAAGACCTTTGTAATGGGGTCATAAAGATCAACCTGAGAGTACATTCACAAATATCATGACAACGTTGTGGATGCTAAGTGCTATCTAAAAAATGCACTCCTGTCTAAGTGCTAGTATTAGACAAGGTGCATTCTTGTCAAATACTGTTTGGTCCAGTAATTGAAAAGGATCATTAAACATTTACTGAAAGTCAAACTGGAAACACATGGCTGAACGTAGCTGTACTTGAATACCCCGTAGCTGTCACTGATACCACAGATTAAGTGGCAGCATGTTACAGGTTTCCAGAAGAGGGGAGACAGCCTCCACACACACACACACACACACATACACATGGCTAAGGAACGTGACAGTGGAGTAGGACACTGTTGCACATGTGATCAACCTCCGAGCTCTCGCCATAGAGCGCTGGCTGTCAAGTTGTAGCAAAGCATCGACACTTGCACTTGCACTCCATTCATACAGACAGACCTACAGATTTATTTCACATGAATATTTGATATGACAACAGATTTGATATCAAGTAGGGAGAGTTTGAATTATTTAATTGTTTTCCTAGAGTATTTTAGTTTTATTATTTAAGAAGTGCTGAATTTGTGATTGGTGCTGGACAACCATGAAGCAAACCTTAACTCCAGCGCTCGTGGATTGACTTAATGAAGCCATTCATGGCTTTGAGGAATCCCAACTGCCACTAAATTCTGCCCCCCTGCATGATGTTGTCCCATCACAGCCTTCAGGATTAACCAGGCCAGCACCAAACCTACCTCTGTAGATTGTGATGGTCTCCTGGTAAAACAGGCCATGGATCAGTCTCAGACCCAGGATCAGGGGTAAATTCTGCAATCTCCCTTCTCCCCTCCCCTTATCAACCCCTTCGCTGCAGCGAACAGAACTTTTGTCAAGATCTGGTGTCGCATATTTAAGATGTGAAAGCAACAAAAAGGAAAAAAATTAAAATGTTTGTGATCCATTATGCAGAAGGAGCATATTCTACATGAAAATATTATTTACTTGAGTTTTCTATTCTAAAACTTGATTTTGTATTCAAGATTTAAGGTCTCCATGGATGTGGAAAAACACTTTGAGACTCTGAGGCTTTGAAATGCTGAATTGCCTCGTATAAGATAAAATCGATATTTTGAAAAAAAAAGTAAAGTGGAAATTAATGTTCTTGTAATAGGTGAGTAGCTTTTAACACAATTATTTCATGGTGATAGACTTGGTTTTGATGTAGCTTAATTAGCAGAATATAAATTATATATGTTTTTTTTAAAGATGTGCATATGTATATTACAAGATTTTTTTTATTTCATTGTGGAGCAAACCATTTGATGTGGCTCTGCAAAAAGCTCTAATACACATCAAAAAGCAATCAACAAACTCTTTGAGTACATCAAGCAGGATAATTTAGATGGTTTTTAATCATGATTATGAAAATATAATTAGGTGGTTTCATGTTGGTTGGTGAGTGCGTAGGGAAAAGTGATTCTCCAAACAGAAAAATATGGATAACATTACCCAGGAGCCACGAAACAACCACACACACATGCATACACAAACCAAACAAAAAAACAACTGTTGGCCTGCTTCTCTAGTAGATCAGCAGGTAACACGTTTAAATAGACTGTCACTTCCTTCAGGATGCCAGGAAGATTCTTATTTAACAGACAGATAACACAGAAGCAGCTTTGGAAAAATGCCCCTTTTTAATGTGCTAGAAATCATTAGTCTGTGATTTAATAAAATAAAATCCTCCTTTCAGAATTTAGGCAACAAGCAGAAGATGGACTTTGTGTCTAATCAAGGACGAGTTTTACTGAAGGAAACAAGAGGTATCGATGAGAGTGCTTTAACTCTGCCTGGGCCTTGAGCACTGGAGCACATTCCACGTGTATGCGTGCACAGTCTTCAGGTGAAGACTTCTCTAGATGCTTTTAACGCCCTAAGTGCCCTGCAATTCTTCGATCTCAAGGAAGGCTGACTAAAGTCTCCTTACTTAAGAGCTGCCACATCTAAACGAGCTCATCTTTGCAGGTTTTTTTTGTACGAAGCCTCCCTATGTTTTCAGTCCTTTTTTGATGTGCTCATCGTGATCTGTTTCGAAATAACTAACTTTTCTTAATAGTGCTTGATTAATCCCGAACACTTATACGACAATATCTTAAGTATTTGAAGTGTTATTTTTGAGTCCTTTCCTTTTGTGTATGAACATGACGTTTTTGGTTGTCTGTGAGCACTAAGCAGATGTTGCCACTAAACATAGATCCATCTCCTGGCTGGGTGTAGGTAATCGATAACCCCACAGTGTCCTCAGTGCGTGCCTGCCTGTATGTAATCCTCACATCAATGCTCCTCTGTCGTGGTCTTCACTCACCTGTCCGCTTCTGAAAAAACAAAGCTACCACCACCAGCTTGCCAATACGTTAAAGAATTAGATACACAGATTTTTCACTTTTTGCTATAGTGAAAGCTGCCTGTTTTGCCCTTTCTCTTTTTCCCTTCTTCTCACTGGGTCCTATTTCATGGAGGGCTTTATCTCTTGCTCTGAGGGAGTGATTATCACTATAGTGATGGCTAGAGATATTTCAATAATCTTCTGCCATTTCATATGGATCCCTAACAAATACTCTCCTCTCTCCACTTCATACCAAAGGCTAGATCCATTTTCAGTGACTAAGTGGAAATGCATTTCATACTGTTTTAGTGATTAAAAAATTACTTCAGGTTCTTTATAAGCACTTGGATCACTTTGTTTTTTATAATTTAGATAAATAGTTTTGATAGAAGTCCTATAGAGTCTTTTATACACTTTAGACACGGGGAAGTGAGGAGTGAAAAATAGCAAGTTGGTAGAAGATGTCTGGAAGTGTTCTGGGTTTTTTTGTCAGCTAAACACAAATTACCAGTGTGTCCTTAGAGGCTCTTAGGAAAGAAAATACTGCCTTCCAGTCGTTCAGTCTGAAGTCAAAAATAATGCACCGATGTGCTGAAATGGCAATCACAAAACACAGGGTGGGTGAAAGTCAGAAGGCCTTTTAATGAACTTTTTTTCAGACTAACTGGAACAACAATTAAGTGCTCTTTAATTTAGTGGCAACAGAAACAATTGAAGTCACTGCCCAGAGCATGGCTCAGCTTGACAAGGCAAGAGCAGAAAGGGCAGGAGCAGAGAGCAGACCTAGCAGTTCTCCTGGGTGCAGACTGTGAGTAAAACAGCTGGGGGGTTGTATGCTTGTAGGTGGGTATGCGAGGGAGTGGAAAACAATGAGAAAAGAGAACACACTGGGAAAGCCACCTGCTAGAGTAATAAGCAATGGTGCACTTTCATGGGGTGAAATATATAAAATGTAGTTCTACCTCGCAGAGCGCTCACTAAAAAGATACTTAGACTTCCAAAGAAGAAACTACCTTGCCTGCTCCTGCCTTGCTGTAATAGGACTTTGCGTGCACCCTCTGCAAATAAACAGGGCCGTTCCAAAGAAATCCTGTATTTCTGTCATCCTCTTCCCTTCCTAATGCAATGAAGCCAGCAAGGCCCAGATTTTGGCTAAGTACTTGCACCACGAGGACAAAAATATTAGCTGGCATCAAAGCCTGTGCTGCACAAATTAGATCTTCTTATCAAGAGTTAGAGAGATGAAGAACTATTGCTCTCTGCCTGGGAGGCTGGGGTCCGTGCCTTCCCACGTGCTGTCGCAGGCGGCATTGCCTCCTTCCCTTTGGGAGATTGCTACAAACTCTGGCCTGATCCTGTTACTGCTGAAGCAAATGGGAGTCTTGCCATTGACTTCAAGGAGACGAGAAGCAGGCCCTCTGCTAGCAAATCCAGTCTTTACAGTCCTTTCCAGATACTAAATAAAACTGTGCTTGGAAGTAATTTGGATGCCAGCAAGCTGGCCCAGTTCGCTGTGAAATTCAAAGATGCCCAACAATGTGATGTTTATTAGGATACAATTAAAGTATCTTCTTTGCAGTGCAATGTGTAATTTCCTTCCCAATAAAAATATAAACTTGCCGTATGTGCAAACAATTTTAGCATTTCTGTTTTTATGCCATCTTACTGACAAGAAACTCCCAGCTGTTATAATTTGTCTCATCCTTCTCTCTCTTGTAGAACCAGCCTTTGTTCCTTTTTGCAGTGCCAGGGACTTGCTGAGCTCCACCTGATGTGATTTGTCCAGGCATTAATAATGCATCTTCAAGATGCAAGATGCATGAATTCCTTTAGTAACAGATCCGCCGGCAGACTGCCGCACCGTATTGTGCCGCTTTCCCGAGACAGGGGAGGCAGAAGGACCGCACAGGCGTGCATGCACCCGCGGCAGGTCACAAGGCTGGGGAGCGAGGGGTGTCCTGTTATTACGAGGGGGTCACCGCATCCTCACGCTGAGGTCAGGCTGAGGATAATGAATATTACAGGAGCCGTCCCTCCAGCAGGAAGGTCCTTACCCGCCATCCTAAGAAACCCTGTGGGGAGACCTGAGGTGGCCACAGGCTGACTCACTTCAGGAGATCCAGCAAGCGGGGCTCAAGCAATGCCCCGCTGGCGAAGTGCCCTACCGGTGTCCCTAAACATCGCAAAAACAAATTAACTTTGCCTCCAAGTGCTCCTTTTGGCCGTCAGGGATTGGGGGATTGGCACGGGGAGGACATAGCTTATTTACTGCGTGTGGGGCGGAGGGGAGACTGCATCCTGGAGAACAACTGCACCACTGGAGTTGCCCACTCCCGGGGACGGACGACGGCCCTGACGGTGGCCCCTCCATACGAGCTCCACTCGGTGCTTTCCCCCTGCGTGGCTTGCAGTAGGCCGCCCGCCCCGCTGCTCCTCCGCCTTAAGAAAAAAAAAAAAATTAAAAAAATTTTTAAAATTAAAAATAATCGTATAAAAACCTCGTTTAATCGATACGATCGCTCGCAGGGCCACGCTCCCGCACCGCGGCTCGGCTCTGCCGGCGTCGCCATGGCAACGGCTCCCGGCTCTCGGCGTGAGGCCGCTCCGCGCCCCCCGGCCCCGCCGGCCCCGGCCCCGCCGGCACAGCTCGGGCCCCAGCGCGCCCCGCCGGCACAGCCCGGGTCGGGCAGGCCGCCTAGGGCCGGTGGTGCCGTCGCGACGGTGCGACGGGCGCGGTGGGAGGCACCGGCTGTACTTATTTTCTTCATGGCACCACGTTTTTTGTGGCCCCCAGGACTAGTGATCCACCAGGTTACAGGCCCGAGGCCCAGCCCTAGCTCCTACAGCTCACTCTCTCTCTATATATACGCGTAGATGCGTTTCCAAATAACATTTTCAATACGGTTTACAAGCTTTCCGGTGCGTAGCAAGGGCAGGACATCGTTGGGGTCCCAAGGCAGAAGACGTCTTTTGGTGGTCGGCGAGAGGATTGTAACCAGCTCAGGACTAATGCACTCGGTACCGATAGCCGGCCCACACCGACACTTAAAAGCAATGCACAGAATTCGCCATTAAAAGCCACCGATGGCCGTGCAGGCAAGCCGGGCAGAGCTGTGTGAGCACGGGCTGTGGTCAGCAGTGACATGGGGCTGACGATGTGGGGTTGTGCCCCCATCACACGCAAGCGGCAGCGAGCGTCTGGTGGGCTGTACTGAGCGTTAACGCTTCCCCCTGTTCGACTGACTTCTGAACGCTTCAGGAAAAGATATGCAGCTTCTTTTGCATTTCTCAAATAGCATTGCAGTGTTGAAGGTTGTGGGTTTTTTTTAAAAAAAAAAAGCTCAGCCTTCCCCCACACTCATTTTGGAAGGATAGATAAAAAATTGTGTGATGTTTCTGAGACCAGAGAGGTGCCTACAGGTGGGTGAATAATGGGGGGAGGGAGGAAAGAAAAAAAAAGCACAGCCTTTCTGGGAGTCAATTTTCAGAAGGACAAAAATTAAGTAAAAACCTCCATACATTTAATTGGAGAATGATTTCACCCATTTTACCCACACTGAACTTTACGGGATTCTTTTTTATTTCAGTGAGAATATTTCTGTTGTTTTCAATAGAAGTTCAGCAGGTTTTTTGCATACACATATACAGGAGAAACGTTTGTTCATAAATTTATATTAAAAAAGACAGTGAAACAAATACTCCTGTGAATTTTGTTTCCAACAAGCTACCAAACTGTCTGCAGAAGTCATCTTGAAATCACTTTATATTTTTGAAGATTAATCACCTAGAGACCAGAAACAATAGACTGGGACTCAAATGATCCTTCCTGTACAAACTGAATAGTGAATTACAACTCACAAAAACTCTGATACACCATCCAGTCTGTAAGCAATACATAGGCTGAAATATATTCATGTGAACAAGTCACAGAAGAATTTATACAGTGAATAAAATTAATAGAAATTAAAATGTGGTCGTTGATCAACCACAATCAGGAAAGAGAGCTAAATTCAACAAATCAGCTGTTTGCAACTAATAGTTTTCCTAGGTCTCATGATAGATGTGGGTAAATGTTGACTTTCTAATTATGACAACAGAACTGAAGAGAGCGCTGAGAAATCAAAATTAACTCGTGCCTTTCCTGAATTAGTATCAGAATCTGTTGACACAGGTCTGAAGCATTGCTGTGAAATGTCCCAAGTTCACAGACTGGGCTTTTTTCAATATGTGGTTTATGAAAGTGTGAGAAATCTTGACTTTCTGTCTTCATATGAGGAAAAAAAGGTATTCTTTAATGTTAAAGTTTGGCTGAGTTCTGGGCAACTGGAAAAGGGTTTCATACTGGGAGATATCAGGCCATCTTTCTAGCTGTTATCACCTACTGCATCTCGAAGAGAAAAATGCACTGTGCTTCTGTGAGTGATGAGGTGGCCTTGCAGGTCCTCCAACCTGCCAAAGGAAGGCAAACTTTTCACCAGGAGAGGTGGGGAGGCAGACAAAATCTTACCTGCCAGATCAGGCCTTGCATCAGACAGAGTTCAGACACAGAAATGATTGGAGGCAATACTACCCATACACACACACCCTGCCAGCCCCAGCTTTTTAGTTTGAAGGGAATTTCTACACATGCCACGGAGTGTTTCATCAACCTGCACCACACTGGATCCACTGCGGGAAGTTCTGAGTAAGGAAATATAGATATTGTAAGCTCAAAATACAATTTGAAAGTCACCCCTGTTCAACACGGTTGGTTGTTGTTGCTCCAAACGGCTGGGAAGGATACTACAGTTTTCCTGATGTTAATTCTGGCAAAATTTCCCTTGAAAAACTTCTAACATCAACATGTTGTGAAAAAAAAATGTTAAAACTGGGTGAGTGGATGGTGGAAATTGCCTTGTGATGTTCCTGTGTCACAGATAGGATTATTTAGGAATCAGGCTTTTTATTGTGTCAAGGTTGGAGATTTTGAGATATTTTCTTGTATTATATTCAGGTCTCAAAAATTTTGCACAAACAGCTAACCCAAGAGCAACCCAATATGGATAAAGCTGAAAATTTTAATCTGATGTTTTTGTAAAAAATGCATTTTGACTTCAGTTTTCACTAAACTTCAGTAGCCCTAATTTACTGGCACTTCAATTAAGCAGAATGCTTTGACATTCATGACACTTTCTTTCCAAAAACAGTTTCCATAATGATAATTCAATAAAGATCATGCTTTGCGAACACTTTTGATTTTAACAGTTTCTGATTTTAGCATTTTTCAGAGCAGGGAGGAAATGTTTAACACTTCTTCTGAGTGCTGGTTGTGTACGTGCAAATTGGAGCTCCGGGTTACGCCTGGCAGACAGGACTCCCACACCTTACATCGCCCGAGACCTGGGGCCAGCCCCAGTGAGTCCTTTCCAGTCTGCTCCAGGATGCTTCCTAGAATCACCGAATTTGTCTGTCTCCCACTGTCTTCTGTGACCCTTTGTCACTGAGCAATGATCTCGGCCATTCATTGCGACCCATGAAATGTTTCTTGGACCTTTCGCATGCTAAATAAACCCTACACTCTCTTATTGAGGAGGTGCAACTAAAAATCGTCAACTGACGCCGCCTTTTGCAGAATCTGTTCCTTGGGAGAGGTGAGCTCAGGGGGAAGTACCAAAGGGACTCTTTGCAGAGCTGCCCCACAGCAGCCCCACGGAAAATACAAGGCACAGGCCTAGACCCGCAGCTCCCTTGACCAGGGAGTTTGAAGTGGGCAATTTCAAGGCATCTTTGCGCTGTGTATGTCCCCTTCCTTTCCTCCATTCTTCTTGAAGAGTTAGACATAGCCACAGCTAAAACCAGGGATCTATAAACAGTGCTGTAGCAGCCTTGGTCTGTACACTGTTGTGCAGGCGTAACCCCATGAAAGCCTAGACGTGAGGAGGCGCAGCGCCTCGCCTCTGGATGTTGTGCTATTGATAGTCACGGGAACGGCCGGGAGGGTAAGCAGTGATAAACTCAAAAAACAGCAGGAGCTGGGCAGAACACCTGATTACAACTGCCCGCGCCGGGTCCCGGAGGTAGCAAAGCCGATGCACTCAGGCAAGGTGATACAGGTCACCGTTGCTGAGGAAGCGAGGGAAAGATAAGAAAACAAGAAGAGAAGAGAAGAGAAGAGCGGCTCTGCCTTGCTGCCTGGGCCCGTCAGGCAGATAAACCACATGCATGCACACAGCTGGGAGAGCCCGGCTGGCCCCGCTGGAGGTGGTCCCTTGCCATCCCCGAGGCAACCCAGGCCATGGTGGAGGATCCAAGTGGCGAGGAAGCAGCTGGCCTTAGCAGGCAAAAAAACCCAGAGCCCGAGGCAGCAGCAGTGGAAGAGATAGGGGAGAACTGGTCTGAGAGCTGTTTATTCAGTGACACCACCTCTGACCCTTCCCCGCAGCCAAAAATACAATCTATTTATGTAGGTATACACATATATAGTAAGCTTGATATTTTATCATAAGAAGTTACAGAGCTTTGGTGTTTGTTTAACTGTTCTTGTCTATAAATATTAATGGGCAGGCTGTCTTTTGTATATACACATTTCATAACAACAGAGTGTGTCCCAGCTTTGCAAAGTCCTAGTCAACTGTTTGCCTGGGGTGAATAATTTCTTTTGAGAGGCAAGAGTATTCAGACTTTGTTTCTCAACATTTATGGAAAAACAGGGAGATCTGGGGGCTTGCTGAGGTAAGCACTCAAGATTTCAAGAAACTCGCAACATTTCAATATTCTAATGATCTCCTGAAGGTTTCTCAGTTATAATTTTTTTTTTGTTTATTATTTGGGTTTTACCTCATTATGTAGCCTGGTATGGTATAATGTGGAGTTTAGACCATTTGCTTTATACCGTAGAATATCAAACTACAATATGTACAAAGGAAGGAGTGGCAACAGCTTACGCTAACTATTCAGTACTTTACCCAATTTCAGCTGTATACTGGTGAGTTTTTTAATCACTGAACTACTAGATGAAAAGACAGTAGCGTTAATTCCCCCTTTCCTCCCCTTCCCTCTAATCTTCATCGCAGGTATCTACAGCAGCGGTCCACTTAGAGACTGAGAAAACCCTTCATTTGTGGATCTCAAAAGAGATGAGACTGAGACAGAAGCCAAACACTGCCAAGGATGATAAAGGTATTTCTGGCCATACAGAGAAGCTGAACTTTAGAAATCCACTGTAAACTGCATCTGTAAGCTGCATTTTTTGTATCAACGTCTTTAGCACCTCCAGAATTATCCAGGAATTTTAGGATCACAAGTCCAGACTTGGGCGCCTGCAGGTAGAGTATTAGAGAGCTGAGCTTTTTCGTGTATTTAGACACATTTTAAAGGGACACAGGATACAACTCCATGGCTTTGACTATGAACCTGACTTAATAACTTCTTGCCCCCTGGAGGACATTTGTTCTTAGGCCAAAATTCATCATCTCTGCAGTCATGACGGTACCACTGCCATGCTTTGAACTGGTTCACTAGAATTAAGTCTCCACTTAAAAAAGAATTTTATATGGTTTTGCTGCCAAAGCCAATTTATTACATAACTGAATCCTTGGTCCCTTCAATCCTTAAGGTGCATGTGAAAAAGTTATTCGTTATCCCTAAACTGATGTGGTGAGTGTGCCAGCAGCCTTTTCAGAAACCTCATCATCCTACTGTCTCTTGCCTCAGATCAGCAAGGCAGTCAAGCACGTGCTTACCTTTAGGTATGTACTTACTCCCCTTAACTTGCTGCTCTCACAGCAGGTTAGAAAGGCTAAGCACATACTTAAAGACAGGCATACACTTACCTTTCCCCTTCTTTATTACAGCACTCGGAACCAGTGAAGAACCCTAACTGTAGCCAAATTCTTGTTTCTGCTAATTCTGAAAACAAGCACAAATATTTACTTAAAATATTAATATGCTTACCATATCTTATCTTTAACATAATTACTTTAATTAAAGGAATTTTTAAAAACTAATGTTATGCCTATGTGCCCTGGCAGTAACATGGGAGAATAAAGGAATTTAGAGTGGCTGATTTATTAATCTTAAAATATGTATTTGGAATGAAACAGGCAAAATTGTAAATTGGGAAGCAATATGTGTGAATATTGTGTTTTATAATTTAGACTTTGATGAGTTGTGTTTACACATATAAAGGGCATATGCTAGCTGATTATCATTGAACATTTTTAAATTTTTATATTCTGTAAAATACAAAAATAAATATAAAGCATGCTGTTTTACTGCTTCTTGGTAGAAATTTTTTAGATTGTATAGACCTTTGATATGGATAAAATTTACGTGGCAACCATTACCAAGAACTTTAATACTATATATACGCTACTACTGATAAATTATTTTCTTCGTAAATTTGTATACCTGACCCCAGTTGCCACCACAACTACTAGCATGTCCCTACACACATCGGCTGCATCATTCTCCAGTGTTTTCCCTCCTCCCCTCCTCAGAAAACTTCCTTCAACCTGTCTCCAGCGCCTTGCAGTCAGGTGAAGTCTTCATTGACCTCTTCATAGCCAGCTCTGCCTTTCTTAACCTGTGAACACTTCAGACATCGCTCCCCTACCTTTTTCCTGAAATCTTATTTTTCTTTGGCTTCTCTGTCTCTTTCTCCCTGTCCTTCTGCCTCTATAATTTCTTTTTTGGTATATCATAGTGCTTTGCAATCACTACTGACCATGTTATCCAACACTGCCTCACTGGTTACTTTTACTCCCTGCCAGCATCCATTAGTCATCTCCTGGCTGGTAAGCGTATTGCAAACACATGGGAAGAACCATCTTTGTCTTCCATGTTGATATAACACTGAGTAGTGGTCTGAATTTTAAGAAATATATGTTAGTGTCTGCTGCTGTGACACAGCAACTACCTGAAGCTAAGGGTATATTTTATTTGTTGATTTGCTTAAGCAATTGATAAAGGAATGGCAATGTATTGTTTACATATGATTGTTTCATGTCATCTTTATGACATTACCTTATCTAATGTGATTACACAGCAAAAGAAACAGTGTCAAATCATGACTTCTTTCTAGGGAAGTCTAGTCTTTTAAACTACAAGTCTGGCATACTAGCCGAAATCATACATAATTTAAAAGGCACTTTGAATACTGCCAGAAAAATTGTGTGAAATATGGGTGAGCTTGAAGGGAAGAAACTACACAGAGGTTAAGTTGCATGAGAAAATCTTTCTCCCAGCTATGATCCTATTAGAAAATAAAGGACTTTTTTTTTGCTCTTGTGCGTATATGCATGTCAGTGACATGGTACAGCTCACAGACTAGAGAGACCCCATGAAAACAATGTATTTGTGTCCCTGCCTATTTGGAAAAGCACACAATTGATTACTGAAATAAATATGATTACGTACTCTGAATAGGAATGCTATGAGGTTCAAAGTTAGTCAGGCAAACTGTATAGGTCATCTGTGTTTCATACTAATGCGCTGACCCAAGTACCTTCACTCCTTACCACCACGCTCTGCTAGGTGAAGAACTAATAGACCAACAAGAGCTGCATAAGACACAAAGGCAAACGCATCTTTGCTTCAACCTTGAGTCAGCCTAGACATAATAACCGCATGGAGGAATTTAATTTGTCAATTACAGATTTCAAGTTTAGAGAACGTTTCACTGTTGCTTTTATCTGCCCTTGCCTGTGAGTTCTGGACTGCGGTTCATAAGGTCATTAATCCTAATAGCAATGGGAAAGCAGGAGAAAGAGACACGTCATGGCATGAAACAAAAATCCTAAGAGCAAGAATGATTTAATGTTTAAATCCAATCTCCTTTATATTATGTTAGGGAGTTTGAGATGTGCTTTTTTAATCTTATCTTCCAGGATTCTTTTTCCACAGGAAAACTTCCCTATAAATTCACAAAACGTTCTGGCACTTGGTATGGTTTTACACCCTGAGAATTTATTATTCATGAAATAGGTCTTTTGAAGTACAATTTCTAAGTATTGATGTTTTATCTTTAAACAGCGAACATGAGCACAGGCTTAAAGGCCCACTGACAATCACTCAGGAATAGCTCGACTGCTCATGTCTAGGCGAGGTCTTCCCCACACAGGGAACCTTTTGTAAATATCAGTTACTAGAATCACAACACTAATACATGTAGTTAATAATTATCGCAATGTGCCAAAACTGCACAGTTTGCTCCCTGATTACAATATTAAATTGCTATTGAGCTGTGGTAGTTGCTTCAGGCAATACTACTGAGAAGCCTCCAAAGACTTTGGTTGGCCTCCCCACACAAGCATGGGAAATGTATGCCTGCACAGAAAGCAGAGGCAGCGCTGGGGTTTGCCAGAAAACAAACAAAACTCAGACAATAGAAACAAAGTTTTATTAGAGCTGAAGTGTCCTTTCACTTGGGAACTGTCATCTCGTGAAAAGAAAGCACACAGGCGCACTTGTTTAGAGCTTCTGTGGCAGACCATTACCATGAGCCGGGTGATTCAAGCTGTTCATGGAGGGTACGGCGCAGCCAGCTCTGAAAGGTTTGTTTTAGTTGCTTTTGATGGCATCTAGAAAGGAGGTAAACCACTTCATAAAGGTTCAGAGGTTCTCCCTGACATGTTTATGCACCTCTATCAGTGGGTATTTTTTGCTGATACTTTTGCCCATGACCCTGTGGACCGAGTAGTTGTGGATGACAAAGGGGAGCCACCATTGCTCGTACCATACAACAATGGTCATCTTGGTCATGCATTACAAATTCAAATGGTCATCTTGGTCATGCATTACAAATTCATGATGAGTCTATACACAAATCCTAATCCTCAGCGTCGGGTCTCAATTCTTTATCTTTCTAAACCCATGAACCAAACTTCCCAATTTGAAGAGTCTCCATTTAACTGTAAAATTCAGATATGGTTCAACCTGTCTCCTTAGATTTCAGGCGTTTGGGCTGGTATCAACATTCAGAAAAGCTCAGGGAAGGGTCTAAGAGGTACAGTGATGTCTGACCCCGGATCAGGCCCTAGATTAAGGTTTCTGCTTGAAAACAAGAGTTGGAAAAAGCTTCTGCAGTGTTGGCTAACTAGAGCTCAGTACTCTGGTACGTAAATGTCACCCTTATTTGGTGGGAGGAGAAGGTGTGACAGATCTATCAGGAGCAAAGTTTCAGACTTGGGGTTTGTTCCTTCTTTGCCTGTGATTGAAGACGACTTCTTTGTGATTTTTCTAATGTGAATGCATTTAACGTTTAGTGAAGTACTGAAGACAACATAGCCAGAAGAAGGATTGCAGTTATTAGGGTATCAGTAGGAGTAGGTGATTTGCAGGTACAGATTCCAATGCTTGCACTTACAAAAGGCTGTTGAAAGAGAGGGTGCAGGCTTTTGACTCTTTCTATAAAGCAAAGCCAGCTGTTTGCACTTGGAAAGTGCAGGTGCAATTTATGTACTTGAGTTTATCAGGCCCCGGTTGAAACCGTATCCCCTTATGAGATCATATGCTATTGTCCAGCTTCTGCATCATTAAGGCATGCTATTCATGTAAGTTCTGGGAGTTACTCTTGAAATCACTGTGCTGGGTTTTCTAACTCGGGTTTTTTCTGAGCTTTATGGTTTCTTTAACAGAGCTATGTGAGTTACAGCAGGCAAGGCTTCCATCCTCCTTCAGAAAATGTATGTTAAATTGAAATAGTAATAATACTCTGACCCCTAGAAGGGGAAACAAAGAAGAAGGGACACACATTTTCCAGCTGCTCACCTGAAACTGTGCATAGGTACCTCAGCTGAATTCAGTATTTCATTTCAGCATTTGCAACTTACCTCAGATGCTTCCTTAGAGAAGATGCTAGTGCTAACTTGTCCTTTTTATTTATGCACTTACTGAATTGCAGAATATGTGTTTCAGGTCTCAGCTGTCAGCCTTATACCATGGGCCTCTTGTCCAGAATGAAATGTCATTCTTAACTTAAATCACAGAGATGTTAAAAAGAAAAAGAGTAGGAAAAATTTGTCTCCAGACTGTTTTCAGGGTTCTTCTGAAACCCAGTTCATAAAATCAAATCGAAAGAAACTGTTGTGCCATTAAATGTATCCTGCTGTCAGCTCTTGCTTGCTTCCCAGCGCCTATTTTATGTGACATTGTAGTGCCCAATTTTAAGTGTCCCAAGCAAAGATGGGATCTGTGGGCTCTCTTGGTTCATGCACTAAACTCAAATTAAGGTAGCCAGATCGTGCTTTTTCTGATGATTTTGTTGTGCCAGGCACTGCTGAGATATGTTATATCCTGTCAACAACCTCTCTTCAAGAATAACCTGAGAAAGCAGGTAGGCTATCACACAAGTAACAAGGGTCTGCTCTCTTTCTTCCAGTTTCTTCTTCTACGACAGCTAACACAGAAAAAGATCAAGGCTTGTCGTGGAAAACAAAAAGCGAAAACTTATATATGTTACATTGGCAGGTACGATTAATTATTTATGCAGTACCATTGGTAGAGCAGCAGACAGGTCAGGTTCCTGATTATGCTGTCTGTGGGCATTTTGCTGATGTATGTCAGCTCCATTCTTGGTCAAATATTATGGTCCCATCCTGCTGCCAAGTGTGTCTGTCTTTTATTTGTGAATTGCCACTAAAAGAAAAGGCATGGAGATGGCAGGAAAAATGGCATCTCAAGCAGCATATATGTGTTTTGTTAATTGTGGATTCTGCAATAATTTTAATCTGATCTTTCAGCCTCGATTCTCGACAAAATTGATTGGATTTGAAACTATAACACAAGAGCTGGAATAACTGTATTTAGTGTGTATTATTCCCAAGACAAAAATAGAAATCTAGGATACTTTAAAAAAGGATAAAATTAAGAGAAAGAGACAAGCTGGGGTTGGTATTATTTTGAAGCTTATATGAAAGCAGTTGGTATATATTTTTTTTCTGACTCTTCTTCTTCTCACCTTTTCTAATATACCTCCCTCTCCCACTGACTTCTAGCCAAATTTAGAGAAGAATTTCTCATCTGCACCCTTAAGACTCACTCCCTGTAGTTCACAATCAACCTGTTACCACTGCAAGCCTGGGCTGAGATGGTCTATGACTTCCCTATCTGCTCCTCCTAGCAAAGATTTGCCATCAGTGCTGACAAGGCAGCGGCAGCCTCGCCAGCTGCAAGGAACATCTCTCCTCACTGACAAAATATCCCAGTATTAGTCTGGAGAGCGCGTCTCTCCCAAAAAGCCCTACGTCGTTGCCATGAGTCACAATGTGAAAGCCCTACCATCAGGGCAACAGTCAAAATTTATTCTCAGGCTGGCCTCACATGTTAACTTATCACCAAACTAAACTCTTTGCTGAAAGGCTGGAGCTTGTATTCACAGAGGGTGAAAATTGGTTCCGCTGGGAAAGCTTCAAAGTCATTTCAGCCATTAAACTGTGGCTGGATGTATCATAAGTACAGGAGAGGTCGAGGCACTGCCTGTGAACCACAGGGACTTGGTAAAGAAGTTCCTGCTGAAATTGGCAGCGCAATTGTGTATTCTGTTTCAGTCCGGCTCTGCAGCAGGAGCGAGTCGCGTTTGTACATGAGACTCATTATGCTTCCCCTGTTTAACATACCAATTACTTTCTGTATTTACCATGTTTAGAGCGACTTCATGTCAAAAATTAATAACGCTAAAATAAAGAGCTGAGCTGATGTATGCTAAAGGGGAAGCACGGCAGACTAATAGAATGTGTAATGGAAACGGAAGGTGGATTTGCAGCTGTGGGGATCACATCCAGATGAATTTCACAGCATGCCATGGGGGGGCCCATGTGCTCTTTAAGGCACACTTCAGACTGTGATAAGTGTATCTTGAGAGGTCGCCGTGCCTAAGTAATTTCACCCTGTAAGCAGTGCAAACACAGAGCGGTGCCAGTCAGTCCCTCTAAGAGCTTCACGCCTCCAAATTTCTCGTCTGTCTCTCCATATTGAAGAGAAGTGTTTGGGGGACAAGTAATTAAGTTTGGAGGACAAGGTGACAGGGAACCATCTTTGTCTTTTTCAACTGACCTTTGTACAAGCTTGGGCAAGTGAGGAAAGCTTGCTTCATCCCTGCTGGTCCTTGGCAAACCCCTGTAGTAGCAGCAGGTCTCTGATCCTTCTCTTCAAAACTCAGGAGTCTGCAAAGGATTTTACTGAGATTCCCCAGGGTCTGACAACTCCAGTGCATTAACCCTTTCTTACAACTGTTGAAGTCAGCATCTCTCTGGTACTAGGGCTCGAAATGCTGTCAAAGTCTCTAGTAGGCCGCATGCCATCACGCACTGAGGAGGACATCCTTACTCTCCTTGATCACTGTAGACAACAGACTGGACAACCTCCTAATGGGAAATAATGTTAAAAGGACCATATTGGTTAGTGGTGTTGGAACAGTTGTCAGTAATGACGATCATAAAAACAGTTATAAATATTATAACCAAAACAGGTGGAAATTTTATGCTTTCATTAAAAGAAAGCCTCTGTATATGAAGACCTCAACTGTTAGTTGTTGTCTCCGGTTTCAGCAGTGCACTTTCTCGAGGTTGTCATGGGAAAGATCCTGATGTCTGCATCACTTTGCTCACGGTTGTTGATTTCCCTGTGGGGAACTGTGTAAGAGAGAAAGGGGAGAATCTGCCTACCAGCTCCAGCAGTAATGGATAGCATTTTAACGTTTTCCTGGTTTTCTTGCTTTGGAAAGCTAATCCATACCTAAGCAAACAAGTTGTTTTTACAAGAAAAACACACTCAGTGCTGAGAGTTTGCCTTGCATGTTTGCCCTTTTGTAAAAGACGACCTCCGCTAAGAAATCTGTATTTGATAGTCCATTTGGTAACATCTTAAGGAATGCTTCATGTGAATAGGCTTTTTCAGGGACAAATCCTAAGCTCTTTGCTTACTTCTTTTCCATTTAAAATCCCATTTGCCGTAGTGGAAGTTTGCTTTTCTTGGATTTCTACTATTTACCTGTCATTTTTTCTCCACTACAAATTCAACCAGAAATGAGATTCTTTCCTTCCAATGTGTCACTCCCAGGTCGTGAAATCTCTGCCAGTGAAAATATGCAAGAATTATTGCTGTGCAAATATTATTGGCCTCTACACAAGGAGAAATTCCATTCATGCCAACACTAAAAGTGAAAAAGGGAGAGATCCAGAAACACTTGTTAACAATCAGTGTGTGCACTGATTGGCCTGGTAACTGATAAGGAGTACACAGTTTTATTAATAATAAAATAAAGAGGAACCAGCTCACTTGTCCTGAAGAGGGTTGGTTTTGCAGGGCTAAAAACCATAAACTTTTTAGTTTTGAACACAAGCAGCAATGATTCTCAATACATAACAGGAACAGATCTGCTGAGTAAGAAGGTACCATTTTTATAACATTGCTTCCAAAACAAGACATACATAAATCTTTTACTTTTAAACAGGCTCAGTGTTATTCTTCCAACCAAAAGGTCAAAAATACATGGTACGAAATCTAAATCACTCTGTTTCATTCTGCTTTCACTGGATGTAGGGCTATTTGCCTCTTACTGCCTGTGTGAAAGATAATACAAGTGGAGGAGTATCTCAGGTTTAAATATCCTCCAGAAGGCCTCCTTCTCAAGGTATGGTGAACGATGGGGTATGGCTACTAGCAAACAGAGGCTGAAGTCATCATTACTGCAGCTAGGAAGCACAAAAATGAACATCTATTTCCTGCCCAGCTGCTATGCCCAGCCGTGCTGACCTCCACCGTCAGGAATTAGAGTAGTAAACTCAACAGCTTGAATATCTGTTTATTTTTGCAATTAAATTAATCTTATTTTTCGTAAGTGCTTTCTATGCTCAAGACACATCAAAACACATGGCAGGGAAGGGGGGCCCCACTTTGGGGACCCTACCGAAGGGGGCCCAGCCACCTACGGTGCTGGCACTATCTGTGTAGGTGAAAGAAGTGGCCAATCTGTGGTGTTGAATTTCTGCTTGGTGGCAACACAGGGCTGCTGGACACTTGTGCTGAGGTGCTCCGAGGTCTCCATTTATTCCATGATACAGTCCCTGAGGCCAGTCACTCCCGGGTTTGCCTGAAAGGGATTATCTAGAGTCGGTCAGCAATTTCTTGATGTTACAGGCCAATTGTCAAAACAAACCTTCAAGGAGGGTCTTCCTCATGTCATGGTGAAAAATAGTCTGTCTGGTGAGAGCATTCACTTGGGCCAGAAGACACCATTCCTGCACTATTTTAATCCCAGTAAGGACTTGACCCTCATCCAAGGTGAATGTTTTATTTCATCATGGTCTAGAGCAGATCCAGTTTAGGAAACTTCATGTATTTTTATAGGATTGGACCAGCCATTTCTCTGCATATCCTGAGTTTCTACTGCCTAAGACATGCACTAAAAACTATCAACACCAGAAATTATGCTACAAGACCTAGCTTCTTGCTGTAATTACAGGATTCGGTTAATAGCAGTAATTTGTAACTGCTCAACGTTATGAATAACTCAATAATTTCAGGGCAGTTCATTGCCTGGACCTGGAGGAACCTCCTTCTTTGAATACTAATAGATATTTTAAAGTAATCTCATCCCTTGCCAGTGGCTTAGTAAAAATTATCTATCACGGGATGGAAGAGTAGAGAGTTCAGAGATTCACATAAGAATAGCAAAGATGTAACTGTGTTGGGAATCCAGAAAAAATAAAAATCTCACACCAAAGGTCTGGTAAATAACTCAGGGACAAATAACATTCTACTCATCCAAAGTGTACTATAATTTGCGTGGATTACATCAGGAATATACAACTGACTTCATGAAACTGAAGGTAATCAAGGAGCCTGAATCTGGAATCTGTCTGCAGCAAGTAATGTGCACCTTCCTATGTGATAATTGTACAACTCGAGGCCATCTACGAAATACAAACAGAATAATTAATATCTCCCTCGTAACATAAAATGGTGGGATGGACTAATGTTGTTTGATCTCTTCGAGTCTTCTCCTTATAATAAGCTCTTATTTTGTATTGCATTATGCATAGTATATTCACTCACGTCTCACCGTTGCACAGTTTTCCACCAAGACAATGAAAATACGGGCCCCCTTTTACATGAACCCACACCACATATTGCCAGAAGTAGCTTACATCTAACCTGAGGCCAATAGCTGCTGGGAAGTAATTAGTTGTAGTGCTGCTATAATCCCTTAGTAAATGTAAGCGCAACTCCTGTTTGTGCTGAAGGTGAAATGTTTGTGGTAACAAATGCCCTTTTCTCTGAATAAAAATGTATTTACTTTTAATCAATCAGGGACTCATTATCAGCATGGTCTTCATCTCCCTAAACCTTGGCCTTTTGTGTATGATTTCAGCGTTGGAGGAGAGTGTCTGCAGGTTATTAAGAGAATGTTGCAAAATAACTCTAATGACCTGAATCAGCTAGGGATAGACAGTCAGAAATGTACGAGGCAGTCCTATTATCTCCTGGTACCTCCAGGCTCTCACCGGACCCTCACAGTCCTCAAAACGGAAGGAGGAGGACATTGTTGCCACGAGTATTTAATCAGCGGGTTTGTTCACATGTTGTGTGATGTGTGCACACGTGCACGTTGCATGTGTGAAGAGCAGCCTCCAAAGAGGGATAGGGATCCCAGGGCTTTGCTGCTGAGGACTGCAGGCTTTGGCGGTGCTAGGTTAACGGATGAACTTGATCTTAAGGGTCTCTTCCAACCAAAATGATTTTATGATTCTGTGATTCTATGACTTTGGAAGGTGACATGGAGAAATGGTTGCCTTAATTTAGGAAGCGGAGCTGGCTGAGGAGTAGGGGGATGGCTGGGTGAGCTCTGAGGGAGCTGGGGAGAGCCTGAGCTGTGCAACCCAGGGGTCCTGGCTGGCCAGGAGGCTGCACAACGTCTGCTGGGCTGTATGTCTCTGCAGTGCTGAGTCCACAACACCTCACACCCGTGCCGGGGGACAGGGAGCTGCCAGCTGGCTTCTCCCCAAAGGCACCACAAGTGCACCACTCCCCAAAAGTGCTGCCAAGTCAAGGGGTGCAGCCAAGCAGAGGTCTCCCGGCCACAAACAGCCCTTGAAGACCCTCTAGATGGCTGCAGCCCTTTCCCCTCCACCCCCTTTTGGAGAAACAAAGCACCCAGAGCGGGGTTAAAGGTCTGAGCCGTAAAGTTCTGCTGCTTTCAAAGGCCGAGGAAGGAAACTCTGGGAATTGGTTGCCATGAACTAGGGCAGTTGCTTTATTTGTTTTCAGTTTCCCCAATGTGCTTCTCTTGGCCAACCCTGGAAATAAAAGTTACAAATCTCAGCTATTACGGTAAGTAACTTCCCAGCAGGGGCCTTGCTGCGTGATCAGGCAGAGGGTCTTTCCAATGGGCTTTTCCAGGACGTGAATGAGGACGGAGGAAGATCCTATGCCAGAAAGAGCATGAGCAATGCTCCACCTCACTCACCTTCTTGGTCTTCATGTTTGGCCCCAGAAAAGCACTCACTCCCACAGGCATGTCGTCAGGGATGCAAGAGTATTGCAAGAAGTGAGAGGAAAATCATAGTGGCAATCTACTAAGAAAAAACAGAAGGAGTTTCTGACTTTGTGGCTTCTTCAGACAACTGTAGGATAGCCTGTGCTCCTGCGTCATTAGCGTGCCCGGTCATTTCTCCCTCCTTGTTCTTTGGTGTCCTACTCACAGCAAGCAGGGAAGCGACTAATGTTGCTGGATGTAAGAAAGTGGCGCTGACTTCAGGTATGGCTGCAGTACCTGGTGTTACTTTGGCATTTTGTTTTAAATTTTTTCATTTGTTGAGATTTCGACATTGAAGGTGAAACACTAAGACCAATGAGAGTAGGAAAAGTCCTAATAGCAAGCTCATTTTAGAGAGGAAAAACTCAGAATCAGTGTCTTTTCCCTTTGGAGGTAATCTGTTATCCCTCAATATACAGGCAAGGCTTCCACAGACAAACGAAATGGCAGTGCACAGCATCTGTTTGCTATAGAAGGAGCACAGACTTCTGGTAAAAAGTACGTGTGTTGCAGGAGGAAATTTTGATTCTGAACACGTGCGGTTGGCTTTTGATACAAAACTCCACCGCTGCAAACTGTGATCTGGACTCCATTATTACCCGCTTTAAAGATCTCCTATAACATCAGCAATGCTGAATCAAGCCAGCATATTTGACTTACAAGAACAGCTTTAGCAAAGGGTAAATTGTGACAAAAATTGTCTCCTTCCGTGTTTCTTTGTACAGTGCAGATCAAGTGATACACTCTCAGCAGTAATGCAGCCTGATCATTACTGAGCACTCTCCCTGGCACGCCTATGAGCAAACTTTCTATTGTTTCAATTAGATGATCTTGGGCATTCAGGGAATTTAATACTGATGGAGCTCAGCTCCTAAAATCCTAGAAATTAGAGCCTGAGAGAACCCAGGGAATCATCTTGTCCATCCCCTGACAATGCAGATTATTTTCTACTGTATTTTTACTGTGTTTTTTTCCAGTCTATTTTTAATGATTCTAGCGACGGGGTTTCCATCACTTTTCCTGGGGGACTATTCCCCATTCTAATAGATCTCACTGTTAGGAAAATTTTCCTGATATTCAGTCTAAATTTTCCTTTGCTCAATTTCATCCCATTACTCCCAGATATGCCCAGTAGAGGCGGGTGAAAACTGAAAGTGAGTAGGCAAACCTGACACATTATGTGTGCTCAGAGCCAATTTACAGCAGCGGGTAAAGTGATAGAGTCAATTTGCAGCATTCTGTAAGTGACAGAGAGGGTCTTAGGGCATGCACTCTCTGAAAATGGTTCTGAATCTTGATGAAAACCCCAAAGTATAGAAAAATATCCAGAAGCTGTAATGACTTTATATTTTTTGCAACACTCAGGCTGAACACAACAAGAATCCTCTATGAAGAGATAACAGGTAGGGCACCTTGTTTATGCTATGGCTGCTGATAAAACTTACATTTATACAGGCATCTGAACAGCATACTTTCCATTGCACCAAACACTGCAAGTTGTCATTTACTTTTACATGCTAGACAGAATTAAAATCCAGCTTACATTCCTTGAGCTATTACCCACTAGATAATGAAACCCATAGCTGAAAATTGCATTTATATTGCAAATGTTCTTGTGTAAGTAACTTTATGCTTGTATAATTTTCTGATATCTTGCTAATAAACTTTCTAACAAAGGAAATTCACTAAATCCCCTCCGCATACACGTGTATTGCTCTTTTTTCTTTTCTCCTGTTTTTCCTTTCCATACTTTTATACACTCTTATGGGGCATACCTCTGCTTTCTTTCTTACTGCTAATTCATTTCCAAACAGGCAGCCCATCCTGCCGCCACTTTGCTGCCCACATCACTAAACCTTTCAGACCATTTACCCACTTTCTTTTCTCGTGCTGTATAAAGATCATATTTCTGATCCTTCTCTTCAATACCATATAACTCGTTATTCTTGGACATAGCTGTACCATTTCTGCCCCGTCATCTTATGTTACCAAAAAATGGTTTTGCAGCCTACTCCTTATTTATATCCTTTCTTATACTCACCTCTTCCCCAGCACCTTTTACTGATGCTGCCCCCAGACCTATCTGCATCAGCCTTCAGCCAGTATTTTTATCTGATTGAAACTGCAACATTCTCAGGTATGGATAGTGCCTTCCTTTATATCAGTTATGGAAGATGACAGAAAGCTAGTGAAGTAATTCACAGGGGGGAGTGATATGGCCTCTGCAACAGGAAAGGAAGATGGTTTTCACAGTCTTTTGAACAGCAATCCAGCCTCCCTCGAAATTGTAAAAGGTTTAGCAGACAAAAGAAAACTAAAAGCCTGTGTTAACCTCATGGTGATATGAGAAACTCCACAAGGATGTGGCCAGAGTCATATCCAGATGCCTAGCTAGTGGCTGAACCTGGTGTATCAGAAAAAGCATGAAAACAGTCTGCTCGCAACAAAGTGGGTACATCTGGAAGAAACACAAGTCACAGGCACTGGAATTTCTGGCTGGGCCACAGTGCATGTGCTACAAATTCTGCCCTTGGGGAGGGATTCAGAAATTGAGACAGGCAAGGAAAAGAGGGGTTTGTGAGAGATTGCAAGGGAATGCTGGTAGTTATAAAGAGCCACAGTATGACAAGGGCAAGGAGTAAAAATTCTTTCTGAGGCTGGTGGGAAGCGGAGAGGACAGTGCAGCCCTCAGGGTGGGGAAATAAGTGAGGCATTAGGAGAAATTTTGGGTTGGGTGTAGTGGATGCACGCCTGAAGTCTCACTGGGCGTATCAGGACTGCAGGTGTCCCTGGAGGTGCTACGAATATCTAAGGCTGGACATCAGAAAGGTAAGAGGGAAAGTCATCTTTCATCCTTAGAAACAGGCTGTTCAGGGATCACTGTGTGCAATCCTATGGCTTTGGTCAAGAGGGAGATCACTGGACAGGATCACAACTGTTTCTTATGGCTTTGGATTGTCTCCTATTTTCATCTCCTATTTTCTTCCACTTTCCTTCTTTTCACAGTAAGTCCGAAGGGTGCTCCAGATGTCACTTTTTTCTCACCTGCATTTAATCACATAAACTACCTTATCTCCAACCTGGACCATTTCACAGTCTTTTACTCTTTTTGTTGGTTGAAACTCAAGACATATTTTGAGAAAAATGAAAAATCTCAACATCATTGAGAATCCATTAAATTATGGTGGTGTCTCTCCCTGTGGCAGTCTGCCATAGCTCAGGCCAGCAGATGCATTCAAGTTGGAATTATGTCAGTGGCTGAACCAGCGATCATGTCGTGTAGAGGACTTCTGCTCTAAGAAGTTGCTTCTCACCACAGTCCTCTAAAGTCCCCCGTGTGCCCTGCCAGTACTGCCCTTTTGGTTTTCCTTTCCCAAGGGTGAGGAATTTAGCAACACTTATAATTAGCAGTGCTCTCCATCTGCAGCTGTGCTTGTACAGGACAGGCACCAATCCTTGACTGTATTTAGCAATCAGAAGACAGTGGTGTGTCAACTTTAGCTGTCTTCATTTTTCCTTTGGGAAACATGCACAATCTTATCTTCGCACTCCTTTCATCCTGTTTCCCTCATTGATCCCATATTGCTCTGACTCTGCTGCTCACAGTGCTCCCTGTGCCCCTTTCTTCCGCTCTGCTCTCTGTCTTCTTTCATGCCATTTGAGCTAGCTTTTCCCACCTCCTTCCTCCATGTCCTGCCTTGAAACTCATGGGAGTGCTATCCTGATCTTCTCACCACTTGTGTTCCCAAGCCTTCTTTCTTCTCAACATTGATTGTAATTTGTTTTGATCTGTTAACTCATAAGCTCTTTTGGCCAACAATCTTGACTCCTTGATTCTTTCACCAGTTGTCAGATATCTTGATGGCTAGCTGATAAAACAGCGTATCTATGCGGTGATAGGTACTGAGCTTTAATTTAATTGCTGCCTTTCACTTAAAATATCTGTAAGAGGAGATTAATGCATGTCTCCATCTTCATACAGGACATAGAAGGGCATAGGAGTGTTAAGTCTGTGGACAGTGAGGATTTGTTGAGGTAGCTCTATGCAGAAGAAACAGAGTACAAGGAGAAAGAAGATGCAGCAGTCTGAACAGATCTGATGCATAGTCCTCTCAGCGTTGCTGTGGCTCTGTCTTAGGGAAAAAGCCTCTCCCCTGACTGCTGTTGTATGCGGGGGACCAAACTAGGCTGGCATTTGGAGTAGATCTTAAAACAGTCTTGAAAACCAGAATGCGCTTCACCACTGACCCTGTCACACAGTTGCCTACTCTATCTTATTTAGACATTTTTTTTGGTGTCTGCTGGTTTCAGAGAATTTCCCTTTTGTCCTGCCTGTAACTCTTTGGCTTGGCATGCCTACCTTTGTCTGTGACTAAAGCAAGTGTCTCCTTAAGGTGTTTCTGCCTTCGGTGTGCAGATCTGAGACCTTCCCACAGGCCCCAAGGCAAGGCTAATAGGGGGATTTTTTGGACAGGTTTCTAGCAGAAAGAGCTGTGGGCAAGAAATCTGTGCACAATTAACACTTCCCCTGAGAAAGCAGAACTTCATACATTATTATAAATTAACAGAATTGTATCAGAAGTATGTCCCCCATCAATTTCTCCTTCTAATTGGAATAACCTGATCAGGTCACTGGGTAAAAGTCTGGTGTCAACACTGGGACCCCGTGCAAATAGAGAAATGACGAGCTGGTATTCTTCTTGAACCAATAACAAATCTGCTCCCAGAAAACAAAACTAGCCAAAAGGAATTAAAGCAAGACCAGAAGGTGCTAAAACAAGAGTTGGAAACTTTACAAAAGGAATTACAGCAGCATCTGGAGGTTTCCCAGAAATGGCTGAAGTTATTTGCAGGCGAGGGTGAACTCTCTGTTGGAGTAATGACTACAAAATGTCCTAACAGACCGAGAAGGCCAGCTGCAAAACTTCCAGTCTGAATTGGTAAGCCCAGAAAGGTAAATGGCAACGATACTGCCATAGATGCTTCAAGGCAGGGAGATGCCAGCTGGGAACCCACTAGCAGGGATGAAGAGGAACAAAGACTCACTGGCTAAATTTCAGCTCCGGGAAGAAATGTCTGGTCACAGACCCATCATGGTAGCCAGCCATCTGGACATTCAGTTGGGCCAATCGGAGAGCTTAGGCAAAAACATTTACTGCAGTTCGTCTACTTGGTTGGCAAAGTCACAAAGGCCCGTGGGAGGGGCTGGACTTTTGTAGTTCAAATAATGCAAATACCTAATATGTTTTAGGGGAAACTCCATTTGATATTTACTTTGCTAAATATAAAATCACGGGCTGAATGAAAGCTGGTGAAGATGGGGAGGAAGGAGGAGTTCTAGCAGCAAACCTGAATAGTCTGGAGGGTGCTGCGGCTCTAATTTCCCAAAAAGAGCCTTCATGCAAATCTTTGCCTCTTGAATAGAATCATCCACAGATCTGAATTGATCCAGGTGCAACTAAAAGCCAGAAGAAAAAGGAAAAGAGAAAATCCTACCTGAACTGCAAGAGAAGCTGCAGAAACTTGTATTTATGGCATGTGCAGATGTCAGTGAGGGCTTTCAGGATAAACTGGCAAGGGATCAATTCAAACGTGCTCAACTGGACTTGGGCTTTCATGCTAAGGTCAGTGAATGGCAGCCAAAGACACTCCAAGGGGTCTCTGGAGTTTACCATGGAAATTGTGATTCTCCCCTTGCAGCTGTGGACCAAAGGAGGAAGCATTTTCTGGTGACAGGGATGAAAGACAGTCCCTACAAATTCTCTAAGTGCAGTTCTGTATCAGGGAAAGAGGATACAAATCTGCCTCACAATGTTATTGAAAAATAATAAAAATGAAAAATTTGGCCCAGTAAAATGAAATTGAGAATAATGTGAACTTCATTTGAAAACTGGCCCTGTGAAAAGAAGGATTGTTATGAACATAAGGCTGCCCTGGGCAGACCATCATTACTTCCTAGAGAACTTCTCTTTCAGCTCAGGAAATGGAAGGACATAAAACTGAAGAAGCAAAACTCGGGGGCGTATAAAAGGACCAGCACGCCATTTTTATTTCAAGCTGGACAGCTAACAACAATAATGGGAATTTTGGCGATTGAATGTGTAATAGAATCAGTGAAATGTGAAGGAATCATAGACGTTGTCTCAAACCTTACATTTATTAGACTAGACAAGCCAAAAAGGCTAGGGATTTGGGAGATCCAAAACGGAACCTCCTAATTGATTTCAAATGGAGAGAATATCTGGGGAATGTGAACACATCCAAAAACTGGAAAAATAGATTTTAAAACCAGGACCTCTGTAATTTGAACAAGAAGTATGAGTAACTGACGTAATAGATGAACTAATAAGTGTGTTAATCATACCTAGTAACAATAAGAAAAGTACATTGCAAATACGATCTTTGGAAGTTCCTTTTGAAGATGTTGGCTAGCTGAAACAAATGAGACAAAAGATTTCTAACTAACTGGTTTACAGCAAATAAGCTGTCCGATTTCCAGGCATAGAAACCATTACAATAGCAACACACTCTGTTATCTTTTCTATAGAGGAAAGATGGAAGTGGCAAAAATCTGTTTTATTACCCAAAATTCTTAGTGAAACTTTACCTACCAAAGTTCTTGCAAGTCTGCTCCAGGACCAAGTCCTTGTTGTTTACTGCTGAGCAGATAATACGATCATTAAATAAAGAAAAAGAAGGTTTGCTTTCAAAATTTGAATTACCCCTAAGACATAAGAAAATTGAGATAGTGTAGAAGTGGCCTATACCTCATGTTCTCCCAGAAGCAGAAGTTTTGTATGACTGCTCCTGTTCAGTTGTGGGCTTGCGAATAGCACCAGAACCATTCCAGAAGTTTGATGAGAACAGAAATCTGTATCAAAAACATCTATACCCTTCACTAGAAGGTTCACTTAATACCTTCTGGTTTAGAAATGTCTCTGCTGGGTGGTGAACATTTCTTCAGTTCCTGAACCACGCCTACTCCTCAGCGTCAAGCCAATGGTACATCACGCAACCTTGCTTTCAAGCCAACGGCATGTCATGCAACCCTCAGCAGTCACCTGCATCTCTGGCAAAAATTGAACCATTGAGGACTGTTGAAGTTGGCACTGCCAGCTTCTACTGGGACTTTGCCTTGCTCCAACCGTTGTTACCTCCTGTAGGGCATCCTACAGAGGTCCCCATCTCCTCTTTATGCATGTGGCCATAGGACGGTGTTGGTTCATGGTTTGTAGCATCAGAAAGAAGGACCACGCTGTTCTAGTGGTTGCTTCTTTCATAGTCTACCAGTGTTGAGAATTCCTTTATACTAGAAAAAGGTGAAAGTGGCTTCATCTGCAGGAGAGTATAGACCCAGAAAGAGAATACAGGGATCTTACAGAGTAGAAATGGGATACATGAAATTCACGGGTTCATTAGAGATAACCTTCCATTTGGCAGCTGAAAGAAAATAAATCAGAGTATTGTAAACACTAGGAATGCCTGTTGATATGAAATTAGCTTAATAGAAGGAGTTTATAAATGTGGGAAGGCTTAAGCTTTCTTTAATTTTGTTTTATTAAAACATGGGAAAACTTTATTTTGACTTTGACTGAAATAAGGTGGCACCGTTTCAATGAACTGAGTTGAGGGGAAGGTTGTACGTCGGGTTATCATCTCTTTCAGATCAGTGTGTTTAGCTATCAGCCTTTAAGATAACTGTAAGAGGTAGATAACCATGTGTTTTCACCTACAATAGAGAAAAGGTGACACAAAAAAGAAAGGCTTTTCTTGGTATTTTGGGAAAAACATGAGGGCAGGGGTAAGAGAGAGTAGACAAGGCACAAATCAACCTGAGAGCAGCAGAAAGTACACTTTTTTTCACAGGGAGTTGCAAAGGAGCTTCAAGCAAGGAAACTACCTGTCTGGATCCTTCTCGCATCAAGAAAGCAGGATTCGGTATATTTCTGTAAATAAACGGAATTTTATCAAATACACCATCTCCATAACGAACTTCCCCTCCCAGCTGAAATAATATAGAATTTTGGCTACCTGCTCACATCAAAAGGAGTCACAAGGCTGCCCATCTCCATGATGAGATGCAATATGGTAAAAAGGATCAGTGGTAACGGGTCCGTGTTTTCTAGCAGAGAGCTTAAATACAAAGATACAGGCTCAAGAGAATCTTCTGCCACGTTTCTTACAAACTTCTTCTGTGAGTTAATTAAAAGTTTAGTTCTCAGAAGATTAATCCAGATTTAAACACACACTTTTTTTCCTAGTTGCAGTATCTAGAGAACAACATACGTTAGAGTGGGAAAAACTCCCAGAAACATAAAAAGTGAACTAGGACAACAGGGTGAGTATTCATTACTGATAAAGAGAGAGAGGTTTGTGGTGAGCAAAACACTATGATCAATAATCAGACACACTTCAAACTGAGTGGCTCAGAGGCAAATTGAACAATTGGAGCGGTACCTGATGAGGCTCATTTTCTTTCCTGCTGGATTGCTGGATTTACTCTTTGTGTTAAAGTTTTGGATGGTAACTACATAGTTTGAAAAAGACATCCCTGATGTCACACCTATTTATTCCTTTATTTTGCAGGCAGTCTACAGAGAGCAAGATCTGATCCACAACAGAGGATCCTTTGAGCTGTAGTGTTTATCGTGCTATCTCAAGCCCTAACCACTTCATTCTTTGTAATTTGATTATTTGGTCACGCCCTGGAATGCAAAGTATTACTCTGATGTATTTGTATAAACCTAGCCTCTTCAAATACAGTAAGTAGCTGAATGATGTATGTTAATGACATGCTCTCAATAATTTTTATAATGCGAGATCTCAGCCCAGATTTAATGTTTAATATCCCTGGGATTCACATTGAAATTATTACACACATTATGTATTCCGTTCCTTGGACTTAGAATTAATTTCAAAACAGAGCAAAAGTGCATCCTATTTGTTTTCTTGAGGGAGTTTACATCAGTAACAGTATATTTATTCTGGAGTTTCTGAAGTTAGAAATACCTTTTCCCTTTGCTATCTTTGATCTATCCTGATGAATTGTGCAGAACATTTCATTGCTGTGTCTTGTCTCAGTTATGTCATTTCTTCGTTCACTTGAAAAATATTTATTCTAGCAGAATTTACCTCCTTAAATAAAGGATACAGGTTGTTACAAAACAGTTTCACAGAATCTTTGACTTAAAGCTATCTGCCAAAAATAAACAGAAAAAAATAGCTGCTTCTCCACATCCCCTTTATGGAAGACTGCATAGGAGAATTCATAATCTGACTTCATTGCTTTGATCGATCGTTCAATCTTTGCATTGGTGATGTTTCTAATACAGGGGCTTAGCCTCTGGAAAGACTCCAGACAGGATGGAACAAAGCAGCTAAACCTGTGTTAGGTTGTGATCTGAGTACTCTCAGGCAATAAATCTTTAATTTGCAAGATTGGCAACTGTCTCAAAATTAGAATTAAAGGAACATTTAGTATTAGTGATGTTTTCAGTGTTGTCAGGAATTGCTTTCCTAGACATTTTTTGAAAGGCTGGATCTTACTTCCAAGGTGCCCACTAAACCCCCTAAGCCACCCTTTCTTTCCCCTCCTTCTCAAAATCAAGCCCAAAAAGCAGCAGGAAGATGTAAAAGAGGAGAGGGAGTTGAAGCTCCCATTTATTATCGTCCCACCTGACAGGATGATTTGTTCTAGCTGGGCTTCTATCCATCCTGTTGTCCCTGAGCAAGTCTTTTAGTTTTGCCAGTGCAGAGAGAAAACCCTGGTGTGAACTAGTCTGCTTAGGATAAAGGAGTCTCCCCTCGGGCATGAGGACAGCACGGTGGTGATGCTATTTGAGTGTGTGAGGGCAGAACGATCCCCCACCGTGGCTGGGGGAGGGTTTCAGGATTACCTACACACTTGCCGAAGCCTCAGGTGTGAACGGTTGCTTGGCCACACAGTCCTCCTCGGCTAGAGCCACAGAGGGTTTCCCATCTAATTTCTCCTTCAGGCATACTAAGCCCAAAGCTGTGCTTTCTCCTTTCTGCACGATGTATCCCCATGCGCAGGTGGGCATCCCATAGTTGGGCCACTGAGCCAGTCCCACCTATTTCACAAGTGCCGACAGGCTCCTCGGAACATCTTATCCTCCCCACCTCCGATGAATGCTCCAGTAGGCACTCCCTTAACAGCTCCAGCATCACACCAGGCAGTGCGAGTGGGGGAAATAACGCCGCCTCTCATCTAATGACTCCGTGAAGTTTTCATATTAAGTAGAGCAGGAACTGAAACATCCCAACTGAGTGCCCTAATCCCCCTGCCATGCCTCCGTACTTGCTCTCCCTGGCTACTAAATTCTCTCTTACAAAATAGAGCTGCTTCACTGGAGAGAAATTGGGAACAATCCCCCGCAGTCCCTGGCCTGTTAGTTATGGTATTCCCCCATGAGATGTAAGCTTGAAGCTTTTTCCAGTAGAGAAGTGAACCAAGGTCTCCTACAGCCAGACTGAAAGATACAGCCACTGAAATACTTCTCCTTACCATGAAATGAAGCACATCTCCAAAGGACTGTGTTCCTGCCAATGTGCCTTTCCATATGCAATTACCTTCTCCCCCCTCCTCTGTTTTGGGATGGGGAAGAGGTGGGAATTTGGCCCTGAATGAAAGATTATTAGCTTCTCTCTCAGCAAGGGAAAAGACAGGGACATACAATAAGAATATTAATTTTAATGAGAAACTCAGACTGGCAAGAGAACTTTATTGGCAGAAGTGAAATTAGCTTTTCTACATAAACAGTTAGTGGTGTCAAGGGACTAGTCATTCATTGCCCAGAAGGAAAAAAACAAAACAAAACACAAGAGTCTTTAAGGGTCCTTACTCTCAAGAATGCTCTTCGCTGTTTAATGCAGAGAGGATTTGCTTTGTACTTCAGCAAAAATCAAGTATGAAAAATATCGTCCCTTTCCAGCGTTTTGAAGCAGTAAATATCCAAAAGGAACCAAGTACTTCAGGCTTCTCTCTTGACCCTTCCCCTTCTTCCACACAGACATGTGCTCACATGCTCTACATAGTTATTTTTTAAAGCTGTTTCCCAAGTCAGAAGGAGCATTAAATGTAAAAATCTTCATGTTCATAATCCCACCCAGACCCCTTGCTGCTTTGGTCCATCTTTGCAAGACTCACCTTCCTGGGTCCTGCTCTTCCTCATTCCCCCTCCCTCTTGCCATCCCCATCTTGCAGAACAGGCCGCTAAGGATGGACCGTCCTTTTTTTCCCATTCCCCCTTTCCCATTCTCCTGAGCTACCCCAGGAGGGGCCACCAGGTGATCAAGGCCCCCCATTAGATGACAGATCCCGCGGTGACCGGTCACTGAGAGCGCAGAATCAAAGGCAGATTCTTGCCACTTCTACCACACGTGTTAGGGTACCTTCTGTACTGCTAGAGCAAAAGCCAGCCGAGCAGCCTAGCCAGTAGTTTTCCTCTGTGTGTGTGTTTGGTGGTAGAACGGGATTTAACCCACAGAGTAAGAAACCATGGAGGAATTACAGATTATACAGATTCCCAGAAGGAAGCTTTTGTTTTACTCCCACCTGATATTGTAAAGAAAAATAACATTTTATGTTGGAGAATGAGAATGCCTGCCACAAAGGGTGCTATTTAGTGGAAGTGATCCTATTTTACACTTGAGAGTAGGGCCAAAAAGAAAATACTCACTGGGGCGTATTTCCTTGCCACATGTGATAATGTCTTCCCCACCCCCCCCCCACCCCCCCCAGCACAATGGGAGGCAAACGTGTGCAGATCCTCTAATATTTCCACCTCCGCACTGGCCAGCCATGACTGCATGGAAAGAGAGTCAGTCCCCTCGCACACCATCAGCCAGCCGCAGCGGATTCCCTCTTCCTCCCCGCTTCAAGGCAACCTGTGTCTCTTACTGGTGAGACTTTTGCAGGTCACGTTGTGGAAACACTATGGTCTCTCACTGTACCTAGAATGAACTAACCCAAGCTGTGAAGACTAGTAGGACAGATTCAAAATTTGTGTTTTAGAGCTGGGTGAGGGAGCAAGTGTCCAGAGTGAAGGAGGAGACACGTTTGACCTTCATAACCTGTTGTGTTACTTGACCAGGAGTCACACACACTAAAAGTGCTTCCATTTTAATTATGAATAGTCACATGGTTCAGACACTACTGCTTTGCAATAGTCCTTCCATGCAGCCAGACATTGCTTTTTGCTCAGCTGCCGTGAGTCTTTTGCGGGACTGACTCTTGGTGTTGACACTGAAACAAGTCTTTACTCAAAAAGCAGCAATGGAGGCACTGAAACAGCCACGGCCACCCTGCCACACGGCTACTTTGCCTATACCAGAGGCCAGCAAAGCCAGGTTGGTGAGGACATACAGGGTGAAGCTAATGGTGGCAAGGGGCAAAAGGAAAAAAGGGCAAAACAGGCCCTCCTAGACCCTGTAGCTGTTGCCTGACTTTTCTGGGCTCGAAGTAGTAGCAAGACCGATAAGTCCCACTGCTGAGGGGACTGGATTTGTTTATTGCTGTATTTTCCCAGGTCGATGCTATGTTACTTTTGTACTATGTTACCATGTCCCACTGTTTCCCCTTCCTCCATCCCAGCCCCTTGCTTTGGTTTCTCCCTTCAGAGCCAGAGCATCTGGGCAGGCATGTCTGGGAAGCTGGATCTGGCGCTGCGGTGCCGACATGCGTGGAGAGAGGCTCATTTACACCAACTAAAAAATGGCCGTGATGCATCTATTGACTGATCAGAACACACCTTGTCAAAGGAAGAGGACTGCTTATGCTCAAACATTCAGTTTGTTTTTTCTGAAGATAAACAGCAAATCCCACTTAGGCCTGGCTGCCGTGTCTCAGTGATTTTGAACATACTCAGCTTACATATAACTTTGCTCATCCTTTTTCCCATCTTGAATTCAGGATAAAAATCTGTCTCAGAATATATTCTGCTGTAATTAAACAAATACAGTCATCTGTATTTCATACCATACTTCGTAATGTCTCAATATCACAAACTCCAAGGAGTAACACTATACATTAATGGGAACATGTGTCATATCTACTTGCTCTTTATGACTTACGGGCTATCTATATTATCCCCATGTCTCCAGATCTCTGAAAACAAGTGTAAATAGTAATTCTTATTAACTGCAGAGACACCTGCACTGATATGGACAAATCTGGTCAACAGCAGGTTCCCCTGCTGTTTTACTAAGCCAGCAACATGCTCCTGTCTCTGGCAGATGCTCCTGTTTTGTATTACCTCTAAGCAGATACCAACTTTATGCACTTTTTGAAATTCCTTTCAGGAACCAGTGTCCTTCTGGCTACCAAGGGCTTTTTGCTGGAACAAAGCAATGAAGAGATCAGGGAGGTACCAGGAGACTGAATTTTGGTCCTGAAAATTACTGGCAGCTTTTGTAATCTTTCCATATCCCTTCTGCCAGGGATTAGCAGCAGCATCAAGAAGGATAGGTTTACTGGGGAAGTCTTGTAAAATAAACAAACATTACCAGTCTAAGCATCCACCCATTAAATACCAGTTAAATTACCAGTTTAAGCACCTAGGATTACTAAATACCTTTCCTGGGCACACTAATAGGTAATACTTCTCTTTTTGAAAGCTCTGAGTATTTGTATGAAGCAAGAACAGTGTTAGGGAAAAAAAGTAACTTAGCATCAACCTGGGAAAATACAGCAATAAACAAACCCAAATGCATGATAAGTGGAACACTCTCCACAGTGGTTTTTGACTGTTCCTGTAGCTGATGGAAGCACAGGGCTGGAGGCACCCCTTGGGTCATTCAGTGCAAAGCTGGGTGATGGCAGGCAACAACTTTACATAATTCTCTTCATAAAATGAGGAAGCGCCATCGTAAAATTTTCCAGGATCATGCCCTGGTTTATTTTTTTTTCTACCAGACATCTGTCCCCAAATCATACTGCTTGTCGTTGTCCCACGCGAGCCTTGAACGGAGCCGTCTCCCTTGCGGAGACAGGGTGCTGCTGGGCAGGCGTTGGAGGTAGCATGGCTCTCCACGAGGCACTGCACCTTCTGACTCAGCACCGTGTCCCCACATCCTTCCTGGGGCTCCAGCCATTTTCAAAGTCTTGGGGTTATTAGAAAAGGAACAAATATGAGGAGCCAACATTTTATAAGGGCAAGTCCTGAAAAATTTACTGGCTGCCAATGCAATGGACTGTTTTCCTTTTTGTTGTACTTCCTGAAGGAAGAGGCAACTGGGTTTATTGGCATTTTTAAACCTTTTGTTCCCAGAGATGCTGAAGGGGACAGTCAAGAGCTGCACACCACGTACTGAAATACCTGAGCGGCTTCACGCACGCAGGCACAGCTCTGCAGGTGTAGCCCAGCTGGGGACCACGGGCACAGAATCCCGCGGCTAGGGGTTTCTGCCTCAAAACCACCGTGATTAAATCGCAGCATGGTGTTGCCAAGTAAATGCAGTGGATTAAGAGGAAGCGTAGCTTGTGGAGCTATGTAGAGCTTTCCTTTGTTCAGAAGCAAGAATAGATCCAATATAGATATATAGACTAGCCACTTCTGTGTCTTAAATAGAAATACAGACTTCTGATGTACCAAACCAGAGTCTACAAGAGACATGTCAGGATAGCAAATTAAGAGTGCACAGAAAAATGAATACAAGCAGTGAAATTAAAAGGCAGCATTTTCAGAATTGTTAATTGTATGGTAATTGGAAGTCAAAGCAAGGTCTATTTAAAAATCCAAGTTGTCTACTAGGAGTCCACAGACTAACAGCACGTCAACAAAAATTAGAAAAGGAGGCCAGATTTTAATTGTAAATGGGATACTAATCAGCAGCAGCTCAGTTTCCCAAGTGTCAGTCAGAGATGGTTGCTTGACATTTTACATTTTCCTCTTTGCTTTAACAAAAGCTCACCAATGGCCTGTATATGGGAAGGTTCCTAATAGCAGGTAACTACTACACATTTAACTAGATAGCAGAAGTATCCATTTGGATACATGTCCAAAACCTCACCTATAGGTACCTACCTCCTAATTCTATAAGTAGGAGTGTGAACGCATCCACAAATGACTACAGCAAATGGTTGTACTGTGGCAGAGGAGTTAGTACTATTACTGTAGTTGTAGTGTTGTATTACTAGGAGTTGCGACTGTTACTGTTCATTTTTCCTGCACACCAGCTTTGCTGAAACACTGGCCAAAGTATTGTCTTCATAGGATTTCTTGGGAAACACTGCAGAATTAAACACAAGGGCAAATGTGTGTAATTCTCTGAGAAGCAGATATTAACAGTTCCCAGATACCTTTCTTGCCTAGGCGGGGAATGTACAGCACATTACGCTGGGGTCACATATAGGGGTTTTCACTCGTTCCTTGGGATGACGCTTGGGGCACACTAAAACCATCTCCCTGTAGTCTTAGCCCAAAGTATCTAGTACACTCTCAATGTGAGTACACTTATTTCTAGCTGAGAAGTTTAGTTCAGAGAATTCTCAACCAGACAAAGATTTTCTACAAATGGAGGCAATTTCACAAGGCAAGCTCCCCACTGGAGGTGAGATGAATTTGTCTCATCCCACCACCACAGTTTGGTGCACAAGTGGCTTCACCTCCTGGAACAGGTAGGTGGAACAGGTAGGTGGAACACCTCCTGTAACAGGAACAGGCATCAGGTATTCCTTTTCTCTGTACCGTGATGACAGAAACATAATTTGCAGGGGCCTTGTCCTGTTAAAGTAATTTTTTGCTATTTCGCTCATTAGCAATGGGGGGAAGTGTGCCCATTGCTGAATGCCCAGTAGGCAATTAATAAAATCATTTCATCTTCTTTGCTACTCCTCAAACTTCAGCTCTCCTTAGAGGATGAGGGTTGGTACAGTAACATCCATCACTACGACTGACTCAAAAAAATGGTGTGTCTGTTAAGCTTGGGCATGTAGGGCATCAGTCCTCCCAGGCACTCTAGCCACTGTCAGCTTGCATTTTAGAGGCAATATGGGTAATAGTAACCCCTTACAGTGCAAAGTTTCACTGGGCCGTACAGCTCCCAAAGGCTCCAAGCCAGAGTGATATATCTCTGCTAAGGATTTTGCCATAAAATATTTCAATAGCTACAGAGTTTTTTCTAAGATGACCTTAGAGGTCATCTCTTGTATAGCCTGGGTTAAGCACTGGGGAAGGGTATATCAGGAATCATTCATTCATTTCAATTCCGATTGGTTGTGTAAAGCCATCTGGCTATGTATGTACCGTTATCCTATACCCATCACCATGGTATCTAAGTGCCCTCTTCATGTCCCTGTTTATATTCATTATTCACGAACCTTTGTGCAAACAGGATTTTGTTCCCTGTGAAGGTTTGGAGAAGGACTGCTCTTCATACAAATGGCCACATTCATATGTTAACATGGGTGTCTGTGCACAACAAAATATTCATTACAAGGCCTATCTGCTATGTATCATTCTTTACTCTTCCATTTCAAATGTTTTCCCCGTACCCAGTCAAGAGACTTCAGTGATCGTTCGCTCAGCACCAATAGCGAATAGTAGAAGTGAACGACTCCCCCACACACAGATCACAAACACTCTTTTATAATAACACCTAACACAGCTAAGCCTGGTCCCTCGCAGTGGTTTCCAAGTACCATCCCAGTGCAGTCACAGGAGAAATCTGTGTTTCCCCAACAAGCAGAAAACAGAGAAAAAGTCGTGTTCCCCGAGCAACTGATGCAAAACATCAGAGTGAACAACTGGCACCATTTTCCTTCTAACCAGGGCTTTTTGTGTGTCCAAAACACTTCTAGTTTGCCGTGCCACATCCATCTTCTTCATCAAGGGATGCACAAGGAAGAGGATATCCATTTTGGAAAATGCACACTGGCAGCGAATCACGGGTTTTGGATTTGAGGAACTGAGGTGCCATTTTCATCATGGAAGGACTGAAGCCAAGGCTTCAACTGGACACTGGAATGGGAGGTTTCATCTGCACAAGTGCAGACTACCCTGCATCTCTGAGATCAGAACTTTTATACACAAAGCATCTGTTTAGGAATGCAAATATTGGCTTTGAACTCTAATTTTGGCTGCCATTTTGAAATATTGTCTGAAGTAAAATCCTAGAAATCGACCACAAGGTCAAGGCATAAAATGTAGGAAGTAAATAGCAAGTAAAAATCCTGAACTAAACACCAAGGAACGCATGAGCGCCAATGTAAAAAAAGCAATAAAGAATATTTAAGTAGCTCACGTGAACGGTTAAAACAAGTCCGATGGCATCCTCTTCAGCAGCGATGCACCTCAGTCCATGCCATTGCAAACAATTAGGTGCAATGAAAGTTTGCAGTCACATTTGTTACAAGCGCAATAGGAGCCTGAGTCACACAGGGAACATAATGCATCTAAATAGAGGACAAAACTGTTTATCGCCATGAGTAGCCTGCATAAAATCAGATCAGAGAGCAGGAAAAACAAAATGCAGTAAGAAACAGCTGAAAATTGGTTTGGGCACCTTTTTTTATGGTATATAAACTTACTGCCACCTGTTTGTTTAGTAGTAAGCAGAATCCATGAATTAGTTTAAAAGGTGACTTTCAAAAAATATTTAGCAGGAGGAGATGTCATGGAGAGAAAGCTTAAATCTTCCAGAGTTATTATCTTTCCTGTGCGAGGATGTTGCGTGGCCTCCACAGTCATCCGAAGTGGCAAACGTTTCCCAGAATGCTGTGGGAGAGCTGACACACTGAACTAATCTTTAATTTATTGATGTACTACTTCACTGAGAGATGTAGTATATCAATAAATGGCTTTAGTTAAGAAGCTAAGGTCTAAGAAGCAGTGGTAGGAGCTTGCAAAAGTACATCAAAGCTTACAGAAAATAAAATCAAGAGCTTGTGGGAGAAAATTGATGTCTAGGAAGGACAGAAAGAACAAACAAATATCACAAACTTTTAAGTAAGAGTTTGGTACAAGACAGCGCTGTTGGCCATCTTAAACACACATTTTGCAGCTTGCTCCGTCCTTCTCGGTTGTCCAGCAGCTTATAAAAAGGTTATTATGGAATAAATAACAGTAGTCACCAGTAACCAAAAAACAATTGCCCTAGGATGAAATAGGGAATCACTGTCCTACTTAGGGCAATGTGGTCTGGAAACTGATGGCTTTTTTGAGATGATATACCCCAAATCACTTTAACCTGCTACCACAGTTGGCAGCGCTTAGAGACTTATTTGGCGTGACAGTAAGCTCAGCAGACAGGGAACGGAGTAGAAGCAAGTATGAATTCACTCAACACAGGAAACAGTATTTGTGGCCCTTTTTTTTAACTCCTTTTTTTTTTTTTCTAAAAACAATTGAAAATATGAGAAAAATAGTATATCCACAATAGCTGCAGAAAAGGAGTACCTACCCGCAGCTGGTATCTCTGTATACATCTGCTGTCTTCTCATCTTCTGCACGCATGAGTGTTAATGGACACTCCCCAGGCCAAGTCCATGGAGGAGGTGCATTGCCCTGTGCTCCTTTCCCAATCCCACCCTGCTGGTCGGTGTTAGCTGGCTCGGCAGAGCTCCCAGAGCCAGCTCCCTCAGCCCACTCACGCCTTTCTCTGCATTACCCCAAAGGACATGTAGAGCTAAAGAAGTCGGTGGCACTGAGTGGTAGGAGGACCCAGTGCCATGGCAGATCCCTCACACAACACACTGCAGATGAACACCTGAATCATACAGAAGTATATTGTCCATGGTACAGAGAGAAGGATGTCCCTCCTCTAAAAGTCTTTATAAAACAGTTCCTTAAATCAACAGATGTAGGTGACAGTCTCTGAATAATCCCTCATCCAGTTGTGGTGAAATAGATGGCACTGACTGGTGACTAGTTCAGTATGGCAAATATCCCCCAGTTACAACTGTGAGGTCCCAAATGCTCTTTCTGAAAGATCCCATCTTACCCAAGAGAGAGGAGCTGATGGAAGAAGGTAGTTCAAGGAGATTCCCTAGCCAGAGACAATAAAAACATGATAAAATCAAAAAGTTTAATTGTCTTGGGATCAGCTGACTTTGCTTTATTGGCATTGCATGGAAAGCCATCGGAGAAGCTTTTACAGTTGAAGAGATGGGCCAGGACACTTGAGGAGTCAGGACTTACTCCGTGTTTCTGGGTAAAACTATTCAGAAATGTTGACGTGGAAGAGTTATCCCACCATGGAAAAATGCCACATCTATAACATTGACACATTCCCATAGAACAGAATGGTTTTGGCAAATTTTCCTGCTGAAACTAAGCATGTTTTCTGAAAGCATTGGCTTTTCTGTCACCTCATCTCCCTGCCAATCTTCCCCTGCACCACCATGAAACTCTTGGGAACCCCAGACGGGACTGGGGATCTGTGGGCATCCCTCGCCTGGACCCTGCAGCAGGGAGCCAAGCAGCTGAGCAGCCTGGGAGTTGTGTCAACTTTTCCTTGAAAAACAAAACCACAATGCTGTTGCAATTCCTTTTTAAGATAAAAATTGGAATCTCCACTCTGCAGGAAATTTCTCATTTCAATTTCACTCCATTGTTCATTGCAAAACATTGTTTTTTTAAAATGAAGTTTTCCAGTAAAAAGGAGTTGCAGATTTAAATCTAAATATGAGCCTGAGCACTGGATCTCGGGATTTACAAGAATCTCATGTGCCCGTAGATTGATTAGACTCCCTCATCTTAGAATCATAGAATCATGGAATCTTCATGGTTGGAAGGGACCTTTGAGATCATCGAGTCCAACCATACACACACAAAAAACCCCCTACAATCTCTGTCACTAGAGCATGCCCTGTGAAGTGCCACATCTAGACGTTTCTTAAATACCTCTAGGGATGGTGACTCAACCACCTCCCTGGGCACATATCGGTGCTGGGGAAAGATGTGCCTGCTTGTCTTCTGGATGAGTTAATGTTAAGCTGCAGAGGCTCTGGTCTTCCTCTCACTGGCGTTTACTTCTGGAGAAGTCAGTCCAACACAGTCCAAGTGATTCCACTATGTGCTGTAAGAGATGGGGCACCGGCAGGGAGACACCCGTGTATTGGCAGCTGCCCTGAGCCTGGAGGAACCTGAACTTTGCAGACCTCAGGCAGCACTGGGAGTCTTTGGGTGACCTCTCTCCTTGTGGCTGGACATCTGTGGACTGAGCTGAAAACAGGCAAAAAGGAACCTGATCCTGCTGCCTATCTGTGGCATTGCTGGAGAAGCAGCGTGATCACAAGCACCGGCCCTGGTCTTACTTATGCTGCTTCTGGCTCACCCATGGGGCGCTGAGTCCCACCCCACAACTTAACCTAACTGTGCTGCAGGACCAGCCGGTGCCCCCATGTCTGGCGTGTCCATGCTTTCCATGAACCCTGGTTCTGTGTGCGGATACACTGAGGTGGTCCCCGTACAACCAGATAGCAGGGACATGCTTCACAGTTTCATGCATAACCCCGATCAGGGACAAAATTCTTGATTCAGTCAAAAAAAACCCACAAAACAGTGGTGCCTCTTCTGCTGTTACAACTTCCTTTCCCTGCTTCAGTGTCCTCTAAAAGTTACTCCAGTTTCCCAGCCTTCCCTCGAGCTTTTACCCTAACGTGGCCCTTTCCCCACAGCCTGTGCCACCTGGAGGATGCTCAGTGGGCTCTTCTGGACTCCCTGCAGCTCCGGCTCTCTCCCTCCAGCTCCTTTTTTTTCTTTTTCTTCAAAAGAGCTAACACGAGTGTCAGCTGAGGAAGCAAGATGTACCTCTGCTAACAGCTGCTCCTTAAAAGCCTGCGAAATTGGTAAGTCCTGGGAATGTTGTTCACCCAGGGGTTACAGCTCTGGATCGCGCCCTGGCCCTGGCCCTTTTCACTCTGATGGGTTCTTGAACTCAAGTGGAGCTGCTGAACAATCCTTCGCTGCGCTCATTGTCTATGCCAGGCACAGCTTTGCAGATGCAAATCACTTATGCCCCAACGCATTGTTTTACATTCAAAACCGCAACAGCACTCATTTATTGCGGGTTTCACCTGTGCACAGCCTGTATTCATGTTGTTGCAAATTCATTTAACATCTAGCTCTTAATGTCACAGGCATCCCCTAGCATTTTAGGCAGGACATCCAGGCCAGAGCCGGGGACGTTTGGCCAGGCAAGAGGGTGTCTGGCTACGGAGGTCTTTGCTGTCTTGGGCTCTCAGACACCTTGGAGTATCGCTACTCTGGCTTTCACTTTAAATCAACCCAACAGTTACAAATTTCTACAACGTCTTTGCAGTTTCAAAGCTTCCTCTTGAATTTCATACTCGGGCAAAGCTGCCAGTGAAAACAATGAGCCGTTTGCCTGAGTAATGAGCATAAAATTGGAGCCGAGGTCAGTAAAAATTATTGCAGGGGAAAGGCTGCGATAACTGAGTCTATGCAGCACTCCTGTTAGCTCCCTGTCAAAAGACTAAACCTTTCATTCTATAGATCTTTTTATAAACCCCCCTAGCTTACAATTTTCTCTATAAAACAACCAAGGATTTAATTTGGCTTTTAAAGAACAGAAGGAAAGGAAACACCCTGTACCTGATCTGCGTCTGAAAGGTAAAGAGGGACTTTTATATAAAACAGAGCAAGTCAGAACTTTTTTATTTCAGTTTTTATTGGGGCTCTGATTTTAAGTCAGAGAGCATTTCAGAGAATCTCATATTCTGCTGTGTTTCTTTCCCAATGATATATTTTTAATCCTCGACTTCGCCGGTAGTCAATTGCTTCTTCTGTCCCTTGCTGCCCACCTCTGACTTACTGTCAGTATTTCTGGCTGACTCTATTCACAGCCCTCCCTTGCTAAGCTCAACGTCTGCGCTGAGATTTCTCCCTACAGCCACGAAAGCCAAAAGCCTTAATATAACCTGGAAGCCAAGCAAAGTCAGCTGCAAGAGGCTGAATGGGAGAGGGGGAAAAAACCTGACTGCACGTACTGAGCACTTACTATTTATTTATAGCTGGAGCGCTAGCAATAGGCAGAGTAAAAATTGACCCAAAAACAGGAGGAAACAACGTGGAGTTTTTTAATCTATATACAAGGGTTTTTTATCATGCAGAATCTGTTATCCCTATAAACCATTATTAGGGAGGGCTGGGCAAAAGGTCCTTGCTTTTTGTTCTTGTCATGGTTTCAGCTGGGGTAGAGTTGACTGTCTTACTAGCAGCTGGTATAGTGCTATGTTTTGGATTGGGGATGAGAATGGTGTTGCTAGCACACTGGTGGTCTCGGTTGTTGCTTGGCAGTCAAGGCCTTTCTGCTCCTCACACCACCCCGCCAGCGAGCAGGCTGGGGATGCACTAAAAGTTGTGAGGGGACAGAGCCGGGACAGCTGACCCCAACTGGCCAAAGAGATATTCCATACCATATGACGTCGTACTCAGTGTGTAAAGCTGAGGGAAGAAGAAGGAAGGGGGAATGTTCAGAGTGACGCCATTTGTCTTCCCAAGTACGCATGATGGAGCCCCGCATTCCTGGAGATGGCTGAACAGCTGCCTGCCGATGGGAAGCGGTGAATGAACTCCTTGTTTTGCTTTGCTTGCACGCGCAGTTTTTGTTCTACCTATTAAACTGTCTTTATCTCAACTCACGAGTTTTCTCACTTTTACTCTTCTGATTCTCTCTCCCATCTCACCGGGTGGGGAGAGGCTGCGTAGTCCTTGTTGCTGGCTGGGGTTAAACCTCAACAGTTCCGAAGATTAAACCATGTCTGCCTTGACTTTTCAGGAGTGTTTGTAGCTTACTGCAGAGCCAGTATTACTGTCAAAAGCAGGACAAACTAAACCTGAAAAAATGAGGGTTACATACTTCCAGTCAGAGGATTTAAAGCTGTTTGTTATATTTTCATAGTATCTCTTTGCCATACCCAAAACTGGTTAAGAGAAAAGATCTCTGTTCTTCGGCATCTAGATTAAAGGCTGACAAATCTGATTGTTCTGAAGTGTTCTCCTTTAGTCATCCAAGGTGATCTCCAGCAAAAATGAAGAAAATATTTATTCTTGTCTCCTTATGAATCAAGTGAAATGAAAGTGTGAAAAACTAGAAATTCATGTTTGTTATTTTATTATGCCTATACTTTATGCAACCCCTTTTTTTCCCATGTTCCAAGGCAAATTCTAGCATGCTGCTTGCAGCACTTTTAGGAGAGGGCACAAAAAAATTAGTCAGACCACTTTTGCAAAAAGCCTTGAGGCAAATAACACATTCTTCCTCTCATTTTAATAGTATTAATAATTATAATAATTAATAATAATAATGATTTGGGACAACTCTCCGGCAGAAACACACAGTGTAAGAAACAGAGGCTGCCATGCTTACTTTAAGGATTCATGAAAGAATTCTGCTGAAAGTTGGTAGAAATTTGACTTACGACTCTTTAGAAAAAAGCTCTTTTTATAAGTGATAATGTTTTCCCAGAAGCTGGATGACAAGCTGAATAGGCAGCAGATTTATGTACAGCTAATCTGGCTGTGCAATAAATGTCCATGCTCAAAAGGTGTATATTAAATAGGGCAGGGATCCAAATGACATACAAAAAATGTCCATATCAAAGTAAGTGGCACAAGCTTTCCCATCACTTCACTGCTTTCATCCCGGTTTCAGAAGGAAACGAGGTTTCCTCAATCAGGCTGCCTGTCAGTCAGTCCTCCCCTAATAATTCTCCAACCCATTAGCGACTTTCAGACAAATTTGGAAAGAGCAATAGAAGTCTCAAAGATATTAAGTTCTTACAAGTTTCATAAAAATGAACAGCTGGAGAGAGGAGAAAAACCCTGGTTAGTGCCTCAGTGGAGGGAAGAGAGGCAGACTGCCTGTGCTCTCTCTGCTGCCCGTCCTCAGGCTCCTGCTGGGGCACCTGGGTCCAGCCTCAGCCCCCAGCTCCAGGAGTCAGGTTCCCCCCACGTTTGCCTCCTGGCCAGCGGGTAGCAACGCAGGGCAGCAAGCGGAAGTAGCTACAAAGCGGTAGGAAGGCAGGTTTTGCTCGCCGTGCTGCCCGTGGAGCTACTTGTTTCCCTCCCCAGTTCAGCTGCTCATAAGAGTGGCTGTTCCTGCAACCGCAGGGTTTGCTCTTCTTCCCTGGGAGAGAAGGAGAGGGGATATGGAAGCCAGTCCGCTTGCCTTTGGAAGCACCTGTGCAAGACTTGTCTTTTTTATTCCAGTTTTGTTCAGCTAAATTCATTCATTGAGTCTCAGCTTCATTATGGAATAGCTTTGGTCAAACTGAAATAGCATTTTTCAGTGAATAAAGTGGATTCAACCAAAAATCTCTCTGAGCTCTTCGTGTGGTCCTCAATATTTCAAGTGGAAGTCTAGAAAACAAGGTTTTCCCCTAATCTTTTCAAAGCCACCAGGAAAAGAAGCCAAGATGTCCAAAGCAGACATGCAACAGGGACCTAGGGAAATTCTATTAAAGGGTTCATTAATAATTGATATATAAGAATATTTTCTTGTGGAGGCAGATTAATCTTAAATTTCTTCCAGGAGGAGCACAGTTCTGAAGAGTGATGAGAACATTTAGGTGTCTTCATTAAAAAATGCGAAGGGCGGCAGGTAAGTTCCTCACCATAGTGGGTTTTATTAAGAAGTGAAAGGAAATTGAAACTGTTTTTCAGAAGACAGTTATTCAATATGTCTTATGCTAACAGTTTGCTGTTCCAGAGGAAGTCTTTGGAGAGAAGAGTGGAGGCAAAAAGACCAACAGCAGAGGTACCGACAGCAACAGGCTCCTTATGTCTAGCTGACAGTTTTGGCAAAGCAGAAGACCAACTGGGGTTAGATGTCATTGGCTGTTTATGGGGATTTGTGTATTTATTTATTTCATTTTTGCCTTTTGAAGTGGGGGGGGGGGCGGGGGGAAACTGCGTTGCTTCTCTGTTGACTGCAGGATGCGCTTTTTTTAGAAGTCTAGGCAAATTTTAATACTCACAACCCAAGCTAACAATTAATAGGCTCTGCATGCATAAATTCTTTCCCTCATTCCCCATTCAGATTCCGCTCCCTTCCCACAAGAAATATGATTGCTGAGAGGTAGGTATTTTCTTTCCAGGGAAGAGAAAAGAAATCGCCTGACCTCCCAGCTGACTGGCATTGCCTGACCTCTCATTGACCTCGCTGCAATTGCATACCCACTGCTTAGAAAAACAAAGCCACCTTTCAAAATAGGCCGGCTTAAACACTGTGCTTGGGGAAGATGATGGGGAAGGGAAGCACTACCTGGTCTGTTTTAACATTTTAATAACTGAAGAAAACACACAGAGAGGAGAGACCAAGTTCTGAGAATGTCTTGGGCTAAGTTTTCTCTCCATCGCCAACACCCTCGCTATTGTTCTTCCATGAATTTCTCATCCTGCTATTCCAAAATTGAGATCAAACCCAAGGAAACAGGAGACGTCTTCAGCTGTTGCTCATTTGATCACTTTTAGAAAGTACAGGGGAAACTCTTAAGAGCAGTAGTTAACATTTTTCATAATGAAGTTTGAAAAATCACATGCATTTAGAAAACATCTGGGCAGGTGGGTCACACGGACCAAGCTCTTCAGACAGTAGAAGACAAATTCCTGTGGAGCTCCTTTGTTCACCAGACCGCCGTCAGGACGAATTTAGTTCTCTGGATCTTGATGCTTCTTTTCTTCTCTTCCATTAGTAATAGACCAGTGCTCCCCAATAATCTATTTCTAAACACCTTTTCCAGAGAAGGCAATATGAGACAATACGGGCTGGCAGAACCTCTGGCGTGTTCCCCCACCTTCTCTGTTCACACCCCACTGGCACCCTTTTGGGTAGCCAGGGACCAAGCGAGACAAATGCGCGGGGCGTACCGATGCCCAGGAAATAGTTTCTATAGCAACAGCAACTCCATTTTGAACTTTCTTCCCACTCGTCAGGCTTTAAGGTTTCAAATATCAGATAGACTTGGAACAGGCAAATGCTATTTCCTTTATAGAGGCCTCTGCCCTGCTCTCGTCAAAACCAGTTGAATGTGGAGGGGAATTCTTCTTTTTCACACCGCCGTAGGTACCGAGTTTGCCTACTGATGCGAGGGAACTTGCTCCCCGTGAACAGCAGCACAGCTGCGAAAGGACTGGCTCCACGTCTGACTGCATTTAGACCATTGCTAGGACCATGTCTCGCTGCGGCGGTGGCTGCCATTTGTGGCATGGCGTCGAGGTTACACTGCAAGGAGTGTTGCCAAATATGCTGGAACAGCTAAGAGATGCTTTATATGCTGAATCCTGCTCCATCGTCTCTCCCCTGCTCCGAGAACCTAAATTCCTGTTTACCTCAGGACTCGGGATAACTATTTTTACCACATGCAAATGGTTGCTTGTAGTGCTAAAAAAGAGGGGACGGAGAAGAAATATTAAAGGTAATAAAATGGATACAACTGGGAGTAAAGGGAATAAAAGGAGAAGTAACATTGAAAAATCAGGGGAAAAGCTTCCTGATAGTGCGATCTAATAGGCCACGAAAGACTCCCGGAGGGAAAGGGTAGAAGCCATATCACTTGGGACATTTAAAAGAAGACGTGACACAATAGCAATAAAAGGCAGCTGAAAACAATGCTCACCAGCTAGGGGAAGGGTGAGCCAAGATGACCCAGTAGATATACCCCACCTTTAAGATCTCTGGTCCACCTGTATTTTGCTTTTAAAAAACTCAGGTTACATGCAAGTGCCCCCTACTGTGGCCTCAGTCTTTGAAGGAGAGAGGGTTTGTGTGACTTAATATCTTATATTTCATTACCATTGGTCCTTATTTAAATGCTACCGTGTTCCATCTGCTTAGTAGCTATGCTACATGTGATGGACTAATAAACACAAAATAATACAAAAATGGGTATTTTATGTGGTATCTTCCTCCTTCAGAATCTTGCAGATGTTTGGGTCCCAGTGATATTTCTTGGAGGATGGAGTTTGCAACTGCTATAATTAAGCAATACAGTACCATTAAGTCACTCGAGAGGAAATTAGGAACTAAACTAGCGCTGTGTGCCGAGGAAGCCAAAATTGTGAGCTGAGATCTTTATTCAGTGCATGAAAGTCTGCCTTTTTCTAGTTTGCTTTAAAAGAGGTGTTATTCCTATTATACACCATCAGAAGATGTAAAAAGTGAATTAAATCTGTATTCAATGTTTATTTTACATGTAAATTGGGATCTTAAATTGTGGGAAAAAATATGTTTTTGTCAACAGTGCTTTCTGTTTTGGTAGTACTGTATTAGTTTTTAATGGGCAGGAGAAATGTGCCGATTTGGAGGCTTTCCAGGGGTTTGGCAGTATTCCACTGCGTCAGCGCTGAGTAAAAAAAGATGTTATTTCTTCTTGTTACAATAAGAACTGGGTAAAGGTAATGTCACTTCTCTGAGCCATCCTGGCAGAGCTCCATCTACAGAGAGGCAGTTAGACCAAAACAACCACAGTGTGAGACAGGGAAATGCTACGTGGTAGCATATGAACTCCCAGTAACGTGTCTGGGACAGTGATACTAACACCGCTTACACACATCGGCTTCCGCGGCAAATAGCCCAACGGGGTCAGGAGTGTTGTATCTAACGGAGGAGATGACTGTCTCCCAGACAACGCAGAAGGATTAGAGCTTGGATAATCCACCAGCACAGGAAGCTCACGTTGGAGGACCTGCTAGCTCATATGGAGATTTATAAAGCAGGTGAAAGCTTTTCTGATTGCTTTCTTCAATGTCATTTTTAAGACATGCAAGGTGGCCCATCTTCATACAGCTTTGTCTGGGCACTCGCCTCTGCTTCCTACCAGCAGATCCACATCTCTGCCAGACAACCGTCTTCTCAGTTATCCACTACCTGCATCCCCACAAGGAATTTTTTTTTTGTCTTTTACAGCCTCCAGATAACTTCTCAACTGGATCCTTGACTTTGAAGGTGCGACCGTCCCCCAAAGAACGACAGCGTTTGCCAGACTCCAAGAAGTCTTCGTAGACCCTGAACTTGTCAAAAAGTATTGTCCTTCCTCTCCCCTTTTTAGGTTATGTGCTTTTACTCAGCTGCATATAGAAACACCAGCAAGATATTGATGTATATTTTCAGTTTAGATCTTGGACTGACCTTTTTGCCCCTAAATTGCCACTTCAACAAATTGCTCTACTCATTGGTCTTGACACGTCTCCCCCAGTCTTGCACTAGGCTACAGTTTGGCAGCTTTCATAGAAGCAGTTATCTATTCTTCCTCTGGTTTCGAGAACGACAGACACTCTTCATTCCTCTCTACTTACCTACCTTCACAGAATCACAGAATCTTCAGAGTTGGAAGGGACCTCTAGAGATCATCTAGTCCAACTCCCCTGCTAAAGCAGGATTGCCTAGAGCACATTACTCAGGACTGCATCCAGGCGGGTCTTGAAAGTCTCCAGAGAAGGGGACTCCAAACCTCCCTGGGCAGCCTGTTCCAGTGCTCTGTCACCCTTAAAGTAAAGAAGTTTCTTTCTACCTTGACTAAATAAGATTTACAGAAAGGGAAGCTCTCTGTTTGCAGACAAGTAAATAAATCATTTCACCATAATCTAAGTGATCCCAAAGCGGTCAGGTGCTCTCACAAGACCACTCATGAATGTGCCAAAGGAAATCAACAAGGTGCCACCTCCCTGCTACACTACTTCTGAGGTCAGATTTCAAGCTTGGTCTTTCTGGAGTGAGCTATTAAATGCATTGCAGCAGCAATGTCCAGCCACCACGAACATCATCCTACTGTGTACGCTGCTGTGAAAAAAAAAAGTAAAATAAGAGAGAGCCTCTTCTGCAGGTTTTGGCAATCTAAATAGATAAACCAGATTGAGAAATATGGCAGAGAAGTTTTATACAGTGCTTGAACCCACAAACATTTAGAGTAACCAGTTAAAGTTTATCCTGCCCTGTTGTTCCTTAGTGGGAAGTGGCACTGCCATTTTGATGCGATACGCTGGCATAACAACACCCTCAGTCCTCCTAATCCTGCCACTTTTGTGGTTAGAAAAGTAAGGCGAGGCTTCAGAGGGGGAAGGTGAGGACCTGAACCTGTCTCCCAAAGGCAGGTTTCCAAAAGCCTCCAAAAGGGCTCCCTCTGCACTCATCCAGATGCCGTCCATCTTATCCTAAAAGATGCTGGCCCTGCGTAGAGGTGCACAGCCCTCTCCGTGGTCTTTGGTGGCGCCAGGGGATGAGCTCAGCTCCGGCCCGTGGCTCTTCACTAGCTTTACAGAGAAACAAGTCTCACCCTGTCTGACTCGAGAGCAGGTCTGTGGCAGCACAGGGAATGAGTCTTTTCCCAGCCCTTGCCTCCTAGAAGGACACGTTCATTCCTCCAGAAGGAAATAAGTCTTTGTGGGTTATATGTAGGGTATGGCAGGATACAAAATACCTCATTATTTGGCAAAGTCAAATTGACCATGCCAGTTATTGGAATGCCAGACACTGCGCAAAGAGTTTTGAATGGTGAGAATCATCTTTGTCTCATACAAAGTCTCTGCATAACAGGGGAAAAAAAAATCCTGTTTGTCAGCTGCTTCCTTGATTATGTTCAATAAGAGTACACAGGGCTGGTTTTATTTTCACTTGGCAATTTCTGTGTTGCTATGACTTCACTAATCTCCAGTCCATAAATCATTTGAGTAAACAACACACCAACAAGCTCAAATCCAGAGGAAATTTCTCCGAGGCAAGTTTTGTTTCATCTTTCTGTTTTAAAGAGAGAACTCAGGAGATTCCTCCTACGAGGGATGTCACCAGCAGAAAAAAACTCCTGACATTCCCGAGGTTTAGCTTTAAAGCATATCATTAGGTGTAGGTATTAAAATTAATAGAGAATAGCGCAGTATGGTCAGCTGAATTTTTTTCTCTCTCTGAGTTCTGCTCCCTCTTGACCCTTACATGAGGATCCTTCTGTTGACGAGAGGGTCTCTGCTTCTCCTCCCACTTCAAAACCCTTCCTCCTAGCAACAGAAAAACTATCGATGTGTGGAGGCTTTCAAGGCAGACCATGGCTGTGCTCCCTTGAATGTCAAAAGGGGTTGGTCTCACAGCTACAAATCAAATGTCATTTTACTTAATAATGTATTTCGAAGTGGTTTGTATCTCGTCTGAGCTGTTTAGTTGCACATCTATCCTTTGAGTTTTCTCTATAGCTGCAATCCGGCACAAATAACCCTGGGATAGGGGAAATGTGCACCAGCTTTATAACATGACTTAAAATATAATCCCACAGGGAAAAACACTTTATAGGAATCAAAGGCAGAAAAAACCAACATGCAGGGATGCACTCAGGTGAGCAGGTAGTCAGTTGGTCTAAGTCTCTACTGCCTTGTATCTTGCTATTAACACAGTGCAGAACGAGTTCAAAGCACAAGGAAAACAACAAAAGACACAGAAAGTAACATTCACACCGTTGCCCGCCCTGTGCAAACATTAGTAGCCACATGATGTGGAGAACAAAACCAAACCATGTACCCACAATTTGGTTCATAAGGGGGGAGGGGGGGGTGGCTACCTGACAAGATAACTCTGGGGTACAATCAGAATTTTAAAAATTCCTTTTGCGGGCTGCGAATGAAGATTTTATGTGCCAGCCTTTGGGAACTCGTCATCTGGACAGACTAATGGTGCCATGGGCTGGCCAGAGAAGGATAATGTGGGTGCCTTGTAATCATCTTCTGCACGGTGAGTTGTATAGTCCTTCTTAATAACCAAAATATTTTCTTAATAGTTGACAGGCAAATTGACAGGTGAGTGACCTGATGTGTAGGGGATCCATGCCTAGGTATGAGTTAGATATATTTGTGTGATGACAGCAAGAAATTTGATTCCCTTGGCAATTAGTTTACCCATCTGTAAAGTGGTGCTATTATTTTTCTCATAGTCAGTAACGAAGAAGCCTAAGGAGTTCTTGACACATAGTACATTTCCTTTCTGCCGACAGAGATTAAACAACTTTTATTTCTGGAGTAGGTACTTTGTTCTTTACTTTTATTCTCAGTCCTTTCAGTAGAAAGATATCTTCGCATTATCATGATGTCAGGATCGGTGTTTTCTTTCTGACTACCAGCTTTCCTAATCCTCTTCCATTAAAGGATTTATCCTGAATTTTCCAGCGTGTCATGATTTTTCCTAGCTGTATGTTTCCTCTTTGACGCAGTGGGAGATAGACACCGAGACAATATTTGAGAGGCTTTGTTTTCTCCTCATCCGCCTGCGTTCGTGGCTCCGTTTCCTCCGTTCTCTGGCTCTGGGCTCTCTTCAGCGTTGCTCCAGGCTCACCACTCACAGGAGCCATAGACGCTTTCTGGCCTGTCAGTTTTTGAGAGAGTTTGCTCAGACGTATCCTTGGGAGAGTCTTCACTTCACTCCAATAACAGTAAGAAATTCCCAGTACAGAGCAATTTAAAGGATGGTAAGAGGGCGGAGACCTGCATCACAGAAGTCCTGGCACAGAAAAAGAAGCCCCAAGACACAAATCTCTTTTCTGTTCCTGTTAGGAGTATTTCCCCTTTGCTTCCACTTTCCTTCTTTCACATGAGATGATCTGCCAGAAAATATTTCTTCAACTATCTTCAAATGTTCATCTTCTTTTTGACTACCCCAAGGGCAAACTCAGTCCCTGTTTTATTATCGCCTTTTTTTTTTTGCCACAGAGCCAGCGCAGAGCATTCTCCAAATAAAAGCACTGCTTTTTCATCCGAAGTTGACAAAGTGCTTTGCAAAGGTGAGCAGCAACGAGGGTCCCATCTGTCCGGCGAGGTTAAGCGACCTGCCTGAGGCCACACAACGGGACATAGCAGCGCTCACACTCAACCTGTGACTGCACATCTCTGCCCCACTGGGAAATGCTATTAAATGTGTACATGAAGCAAGCGCAAGCAAGAGAGCTAAGGAGGAGGGTGGCCCCTCCCCAGGCTGATCACTTCGGGAATTATCCTAGAAAAAAATCCCGTGGTTCTTCAGGAAGATCATCTCTAACAAATGTGAAACTGTCCAGAATGAGCTGTTTGTTCTGACTTTTAGAAGGACATTACACTGATATTTTTTCCTTTCATGCCATCATCCTGTTTCTCTGAAGATATCTCAGTAGCGTCACCTGTCTTCCTTACGGGAAGTCTTTGTGGGTACCTTCCGCGGCTATGCTGTGCCGTGTGCACTGGTACAGCAAAAGGAGAAATGACGTTATCAATGAAAGTGGCAAGTGTTATCCTTTCTTTCTGGTGTTCTCTCCCCTTCTCTTTGAAAAGTTTGCCTACACACTCCTTGTCCTCTGTTCACCTGCCTCCCTCAATGCTGTCTCCCTCCCACTAAAAAAAAATAATAAAAGAAGCTTAAAAGCAAATGAAAATTATTGAGTGCCGAAAAAGTCAGACATATAAAATTATTTATTTTTGCAATAAAAGTCGGATGTGGATCTTCCTCCCAAAAGTTTTCTATCAATCAGATGGAATTTTCCTGCACTGAAAATTTTTGGGCATCAAAAGGACCATTCATAAAACATGTATAGATCTGTTGGGGTAACATATTTTTAAGTTAAAATATGTATGCGTGTGTGTGTGTGTGTGTGTATGTGGTATCTTAAAAATAAAACAAACAAACAAACAAAAACCCCTAAGATATTCCTTTTTAATATTTGCTTTCCAAACAGTAAGTACGGCAAATTAAAATCCGTTTAAAGGGAATTTTACAGCAGAAGTTTGTAAAATTTCAAAACACATTTGTAGTGAAAAACCTTAATTAAAAAGACATCTTTCTGGTCAATTACTCAATTAGCATGACTGATGACAGTGTGCATAAGCAAAAGGGTTAGTATATGTGTACGGCTGTATCTTAAACATATTGCTGCCCACCGTCTGTATTGCCATTTGTAGTTCATTCGCGCTCCTCTTTTATCTATGGCTGCTCGGAGCGTGCAAGGATTCCATACAGTCAAGCGTTCCCAAGAAGAAGACACCTGGCCGGAGTAGGTCGTGGTGGATCAAGACCCTGAACTTACCACTACCCATCGGCTTGCAGCTACTCCCAATTGTAGTTGCTCCTAAAATGATGAGTACTTACCTTGCAATTAGTGGAACCGCCCAGAATAATTAGATGCGGAGGGATGGTGGAGGAGGTGCCCCTGCAGCTGCAGCAGCCACGGCCACCGCCGCAGCAGCCACCGCTTCTGTGTTTGCTGGGGCCAACAGCAAACCCCGCTGTTTGCTTGGGCCAAGACCTCCACCTGGGCTTGGGGACAAGGAGGGACACCTGGACAGCCGGAGCAGGGAGAGGGGGGCAAAGGAAAGCTGGGACCCCATCCCAGCACCCAGGAGCAGGTCCCAGGGCAGTGAGGGGGGGGGATAATGGAGGCTAAAAAAGACAGTGTTGCATTGGACGACTAATTGCCAGTTTTTAAAGTAAACCAAATGCTGTATAATCACCAGCTAATTTAGATATTTGTGCAGTTGATTGAAAATATGCAAAGAAAGTGGCATTATTTAAAATTATTTTTAAATGTTTGGAATTTATTAGAGTTGACTATGGAAAAGAGATAATTAAGGTTTCTAAATATAATTAATGTGCTGAGTTATAAAAAGCACTGCTTAGGTTAGGGGTTTTCCAGCAGTTAGCAAGATGGTTGACACTGTAATGACAACTTTACATTTAAAGATGTTTGCTGTTCACATAAATATGTATTGAAAAATAATTTCACCGTGGGTGCATAAAGAATATACATCCATTTCCATTGCAGAACACTTATACATGAGCAAGTGTAGGGCAGAGATGAGGCTATGGTAGAGAAGAAAGTCCAGACTGGGGTGTGACATGGATTTCCCTTATCTTCGGCATGCACAGAATCCCTACCCGAGCAGGTAAGGTGAGGCGTTAATTTCTGGGTGTGTTAACCGTTGACTTTTCTAATAAAGTTTGTGTACAAAAAGTGCAAAGGAAGAAGAGAAGAGTTTAAACGAATAAATGAAGAGATTTCTTTTTGAAAAACAGCATTTCAAATTTATTTTTTATACTCTAATGATGGGGGGGGGCATCCTTTTCACTTTGATTCTCCTGAGAGAATCTAGCTTGTGATTTTTGGTGGCTCAAGGTTTACAGCCCTAGAGGCAGGGAGGCATCCTTTAGCAAGAGGGGGTCCTATTTAACAGCAGGTCCAAGCAAGATGGCAAAAGTCATCCGGCCAAGAGGTGAGCTTTGTTTGTTTCTACATGTGCTCTGTACCCGCCATCGTAAGAGATGTTTGGTTTTCAGACCCTTTGCCAAGTTTACCTTTGCATTCAAATCCCAGCGTAGGCAAAGAGGAAAGCCAAAACACTGGGATGCGGAGGAGGTGGTGTTCTGGGAAGGGTCAGCTTGTGCTGCAGGGTGTTAACATCAGTCCCAAGGGATCTAAAGCTGTTTAGCTGTGAAGTCCCTTTGCGGAGCTGATGCCAGGGCGCGCTGCAGGGAGCCCATGAAGAGTGGGTGCTGTGCCTCACCCGCACCCAGGGAATCGGCCCAAAAAATGGTCCAGGCACTCAGACACTGAGGGGAAAGTCATCCAGAACGTGTGAGGGACTGTATCAAGCCATTGTACATACCATCAGGTGCCAGACGTTATAGACCTTCTGGAAGGCTGTGAAGCCCAGCTGAGGACCGCTATGAATTTAAAGAGCTTTAGGCTGGGCTTCAAAGTCAGCCGCTGGCAAAAAGACGACTTAAAAAACAATCTTAAAAATGCACAAAGAATGACAAGCATGAAAATTGTATGGAAAGGCCAGACTTCTCTGGCTAGGAGCCTGAGATTTATCATGAAGAGATTTGGGCACTCACTGATTTCCAGTAGGTTATAGCCACTTGAATCTCTGTGCCACCTTTTAAAGTGGCGCTTAACACCTGAAGCTATCAAAACATAGAGTTTGCCATCAGGTACAGTGAGGTGGAATACTCTACCCATCAGGAGGAGGAGGCTTGCCAGATTTCCCCTGCACGGTGCTATTAGGTTTTTGTTTGAATAGGATGCTCATCGGTCCTCAGGAAAAGTAAATTCAGGCTGTGCAAGGGAAAGCAAAGTGCAGATGGCGAGCTAGAGTCATTCTTCTCTGAAGGAAAAATGCTAGTATTGCAAATAATGTTTCCTCAAGTCAGGTCAGGTAGGTAAAAGAAAAATCTTATTTCTGGGCAGACCAGGACTGGGTTTCTTTGTTTTTTTTCTTATGTTTTAAGATCCTTACTGGATCCTCGCTATCGCCAGACTGGCTGCTGCACCTGGAGAGACTCCCTCGCATTTAAGATAACCACTTAGCCTCCTGGAGAACAAGAGCAGTCAGAGCGAGACTTGTGTAACCTCAACAAACAGAAATCAATCCCTCCTGGAATGGCTTTCCCAACTCTTTGTTTTTGTTTTTCTCCAAGCCAAGGAGCATGTCTGAAACTAACAAAAGAGGATATGGTACACAGTTCCCCTCCACGGGCATTTCATTACTACCTGCATTGGGTCTGGCTGGGATGGAGTTAATTGTCCCCATAGCAGCCCTTGTCGTTCTGCGCTTTGCATTTGTAGGTAGAAGGGTGTTGTGATGACACACCAGTGTTTTGGCTACTGCTGAGCAGTGCTCCCACAGCATTAAGGCTGTCTCTCCAGCATTGACCCCCTTCACCAGTAGGCTGGAGGTGGGCAAGATCTTGGGAGGGGACACAGCCAGGACAGCTGACCCAAACTGACCAAAGAGATATTCCATGCCATATGATGCGTGCTCAGCAATAAAAACAAAGAGAAGGCGGGGGGGGAGGGGCATTTATTATTATGATGTTTGTCTTCCAGAACAACCCCTACGCCTACTGAAGTCCTGGTTCCTGGAAAGTGGCTGGACATTGCCTGCTGATAGGAAGTAGAGAATAAATCTTTTGTTTTCCTTTGCTTCTGCATGCGGCCTTTGCTTTTGCTTCATTAAACTGCCTTTATCTTGACCCACAAGGGTTTTTTCCATCTTATTTTCTCTCCACCCCATCCTGCTGAGGACGGGAGTGATAGAGTGGCTTGGTGGGCACCTGGCATCAAGCCAAGGTCAACCCACCACATTACTTTCAAGAGTAGAATTCACAGTTGCTTTTTGAAAGTCAGATTTCCTTTTCTTTGGTGCTTTAAATGTGAATTTGAGGCTGTAACTTTGCATGGGCTTTAAACAAAGTTTAGAGTCCTCAATGCTCTGTGTCCAGTTTGAATGAACACACTCTGAAGTTAGGAGCACAAAAAGTTCTTTAAGTTGATGTTTTCCACAGACATCTGAGATTTAAGTACTACTACAACCCATTTATTGCATAGACCTTCATTGATTATAGCAGTGTTCATGCCTACTGTCTCCTGCCAGGCACTGTTACTCTGCTCTTCGCTGTAGGGTATCTTGACTCTGCATGGGCATAATGTCAGAAGAACATCTGACACCCCAAAATGTAGGATACTCACAAAATGAAAACACATGTCTAAAAGATTACTACTACTTATGGAAGATAATACTGCGGAAGGGAAGAAGATGAAACTCCCAGATATATTTTGCCTGGTCTTAGGGCTTTAATGGGAAAGGAGACCTCCTGAGGGGTTCGTCATACGCAGCATATTCTCCAGCTGCAGTCTCCTTCTTATTTAGGGTCCTGGCATTTGGCAGAGAAAATCTTTTTTCCAGAGAGTCTCTCCCTCTACATTCTAATGAGATTCTGGTTCGGGGAATAAAACACGGGGATCTGAGGGGTGGCCACAGGTCTGAAGAGACCACCTCTGCGATCACTCCTCAGCCACCCAGGGGGCAGCAAGCAGTGCTGAAGCCCACAGCTGGTACACCCAGGTGGGAGGACAGCACAGCGAGCTGCTACCAGCTCTAACCAGGGCCTGCTTCCACCCTGGCAGGTCCCCAGCACCCAAGAGCAGCTTAAGAACCCCACTTCCCCGTGTGCCATTCCATCAGCAGAAGACGACTGCCCCACTTTGCTCTTCAGGAGAGGACTGCGTGGTGGGATTTCTCCCATCCAGCGCAGAGCACTGATGCTGCTGGCACCCTGTGCTCAGCGGCTGTCATCACTGTGAGAGCAACACCAGCCGCCCTCCTCGGGGGAGGAGACGGGCGCTGAAAATGCAAACCTTGAACTTCATGTTCTTCTTTTTCCCCACAGGAGAAAGAAGGAGCATCTGCACCGAGTGGAGAGCGAATGGAACCCTGACACCCACCCACATACACACACACGCTTGACTTGCTTTGCTTTCCCAGGTCATAAGCTGGTGTTTTTGCAGGCATTTCTACAGCAAGGGGGGGCCTGAGCGCAGACGGGTTTTCAGTACAGCTCTGGCTTTGCTTTCCACCCTGTTCTCCGCTACGGCATTACCCGTTTCCTCTCCTATGTCTGAACAGACTAAAAATAACCCATTAAAAAATCACGACAACTCCAATCGGAAACAAAATAAATTATTGTTGTACCTCTCTGGAGCAGCTGTTCCCCCCCACCTGCGAACCCCAACAACAGGAGAAGCGTGATTCACCAGCCTGAAACGCAAACCTTGGGTGGTGGGAAGGGGAGCTGCCGTGAAACTCAGTGCCACTGAGGAAAGGATGCGACAGCAGGTCACGCAGACATATCTGCAGCTTGGCTAGGGTCTGGGGTACCTGAGCTTTGAAATGGTATATGTCCTGGGGCTTCTAAACACATCTCCATCCTAGCGCCATCTAAACCCAGCTCCATCCTAGGTAGGTTTCAGACATATGCCTCTGGCTTCCTAATGAGGAGGGAAGCCACAAACAAGGCAGAGTCAGTCTCTTGGAAGAAGCTTCCCTCTTCCGTGGCTGTTTCTGTCAAAGGGAATGATTAAGGTGACTATAAATGATATTAATGGTGTCCTTAAAAAGTCATAAGGAAATCTGCTGTAAGCCAGGCTGCCGTTGCCCTGGAATTCAGAAACGTGCCTGTTTGTTTCCCAAACAGCCATTTGCCGCAGACAAACTGAGAGCAAAAGGAAATATACGGTGCGGGATGGCGACTGAAAGAGTGGGAGAGCTGGGAAATACTGCTGGAGCAGCACAGCCAGGCCTCTCCTACGACTCCGCTGGCAAAGGGTGCCAGGCAGCAGTGTGTGACCCCTCGGATTTGTCAAGGGTAGGGAGCTGGTGGGGTTCAGAAGAGTCGCAACAAAATATTCAGTTTAGAAACGATTGTGTTCCCATATCACATTAGCTGTATTTCCCTTTTGTCATTGCCATTTACAAGGATATTGACATAAAAACCGATGTTTGTTTTGTTGAGCTCATTTTCTCTTCCTACCTATTTCCCCTCTGAAATCATGAGGTGAACTATTTGCAGAAACAATATATTTGATAAATACACTCCTTTTTCCTTTTCACAAATTATCTGGGAACCGACATTGATTTTTTATTACTTTGTTCATTATCTAAAGTATTTGTCAAATTGTTTACAATAATATTCCAAACCACGCATTGCTACCCAGCGGCCTGTCACAGCTATCGTTAACAATTTGACTTAGTGATTTACTTTCTGGAGCCGAATCTTGAATAATTCTTCATGTCATTTCCAAATCCCAGAGACCCTGTTAATTTGCTTTGCAGGAGCATCTTCTGTTCCCTGCCATGCACCGGGATCACACTGTGCTAGGTGCTGCATAAACACAGATGAAAAAAAAATTCTTATTCCGATACGCAGTCTAAGTCCAGAAACAGCTGGATATCACCCGAAAAGCCTGAGCACAGACAAAGGTGAGTATGATGGACACTGCTTTAGCATGCGAGCAGTCAAAGAGCTGTCAAATATTTTGTCGGCTTCGTAGCAAAGAAGAGACTCTCTAAGCAGAGACTGGAAAAACAATGAGGTCTTTTACATAAATACCTAAATCGTTTTGGTTTATCTATTGATCTGATAGTAATGGTCCCCTATATTACTTAATGTTGCTTGAGTTCTTCGCAGACCTCTCAGGCTAGCTGCAGGACCAACTCTGGTATCAAAACGTCTAGAAAAACAGTATTTGTAGAGGTATTTGTGATGCCCGCTACCATCTCTTGAAATGACATTTTCAGAGAGTAAAAGAGATCACAAACACAGTCAGAGCAAACATAAGCAAATGTACTTTCTCAACCTTTAGTTTAGAAGACAATTTCCTAAGTTCAGTCAGGAAACATTCTCATTTTAAGTGTAGTTTTCCTGCCTGAAAAGAGTCTGCATAAAGTGACAGAGAAAAGACTCCTCACACGAAGAATTTTCCCCATAATTTTCCACAAGGAGCTCACAGCTCCTTGAAACTAGTAATCACCATTTCAATATATAAAATCAAGCTTCAGCAGAATCGGGCCAGAGCATATCATATGTGACTGTTGGGATTGTATAATGGGAAAGTTCGCATTGATTTTTATAAGGCGCTGGATCCCAGAGATTTTAAAATTAGGCACGGAGACTGACCCAGTTTGGGTGGAAAAAGCTTACAGAATCCCAGGGAAGAGCACAGCCCAGGGAGAAGTCTCAGGAGGTACAGTTATTTTTAACCTTTCAGACCTGTGCGACAAAGAATGAATTCTGAAAACTCTGGGTAGAAAAGAGGCATTTAGTTTCAAAATTTTAGAATCCTCTACCCCCTCCCCTAGATCTTGACCCTGGTAGAAAACTTGTACGGCAAACTTTTTTTTCAGATTAAGAAAAAATTTTGGAGTAGACTGAAGCTGCCATTTCACTCTTCCCTCCACAAGTGTGGAAGACAAAAGTCAAACATTTTCTAGGATGGGATTCAACTAAGGGATAGAATATGCAAGGCTAGAATACCAAGACAGAAAGGGTTTTCATTTTAGCTGGAATCAAGAAAGTTAAATTTGTAATCAAACATGGCATTCACAAACTGTTGAAATAAAAAGATGCAATTAACATTTGAAAACTGCTCTAAAAAACGCTGCAGTTTTCCAGCGATTAAGTGCGCCTCGTTAGACGATCCAAGCAAAATTTGATTTGGACAAGTCTTCTGTTAAATTTGTAACTGAATTTCCTTTCAACCTATTGCAGGTTTCAGCCCTTCTTGTAAACGCGACGGGACGGTTAGCTGAATAGATTTTATGATACGTGCTGGACAGCATTTCAGATACAAATGTCTTTATTTGTAGCGGAGCGATATTAAACAGGCATTTGTGTTTCAAATCAGGCGGGGACGAGATGCTTGTATTTGGATCTCAACTTATCATACCAGTGCATGTATTTTTTAGCTGCTCTGAAATGGGAAGAGGACGGAGTACACATTATTTCGACAATCTAGTTATGTAGTACTTGCCATTGATGGATTGAAGTCCTCGCTACCGTTTCAGCCTCATTATACTGTATCAAAAGGCTAGACTGGGCCTTTAATATAGTCCCTCTCCCTGATCCCTAAGGAGGGAAAGGTAGGGAAATGCAACTATAGAAGAGGCAGAACAAGGATGGAGAACTTGGGCCTCACTTCCGAAGACCCCTCTAAAACCCCAGGGGATAAATAGGATGGGGAGCAGGGAGTGAGGCGGAGGAGTCCAAGCTGCTTATAACTTGTTGGTCTATGACCTCTTGGCATCTCACACAGGCATTTTAAGGCTGCCTTTTATTAGCCCATGGGGAAATTTTACAGCACGGGACTTTGGAGGAACTCATGAATCCGGTGTACTGTGGCCAGCGAGAGATGGGAGAACATCTGGAAGTGGAGCTCACCCCTCCCTGATGCTCTCCAGTCCCACCCCACACTGGGCTCCTCCCCAGGCAAGCCCAGCGTGCCGGGCCCTGCGCAGGCAGCTCTGGCCCTGCCCACGCTGCCACCACAAACCACAAGGTCACGTCCCCAGGTGTTTGCTGCTGGCGCTCCGGCTGCAGCAGCAGCTCATCAATAGGCAATGGTGTCTGGGCTACTTCCATCTCTTACTCTCGCCGTTCACTGTGCGTGTCAGGTGTCCCAGGACAACCCTGCTTGGGACCGAGCTGGGAATGGCTCGGGGGATTTACCACGTTGGATTTCCTTTTTTTTTTTTTTTTTTTTTTTTTTTTTTTTTTTTTTAAACTTTTCCTTATTTTTCTGCTGAAGCCAGGTCAAATTCCTGATCGTGTCCAAGTCTTGGCGCAAACGCAGAGGCAATGGACTGCAGTACTGGCAGAAGGTGGCAATGCCTTAAGCTGGTGTTGCCAATGAGGACACGGGCAATTTCTCAGATGGAAATCACTGGCCTCACAGACGTATTTTGTTAACTGAGCTGAACATTTCTCATTCATTGCAAGCTGGCTTTGTTTGAGTCCTCCTTCCCATTTTTAGTGGAAGAAAAATAATTCTAAGTCAGTGCCTTGGAAATTAAGCTTATTTTTCTTGACATAATAATCTTCCCTAGCTCTTACAAACTTTTCCTTTTTACCCACAGATTTTATTGTTGCCACCTTCACCCAAAAGTCAGAAGTGCAATCATGCCCTGTTGATCCTCAGTCATCTGCCATCGGAGAGACAATACAAAGCACGCGATGGCAGAAAAGGAGCTTGGACAAACTTCATTCTAAGGCAAGAAAGAGTCAGATTTCATTGATCTACAACTTGATGTTCAGTTCCTGCAACTGAATAGAAAAAAAAAAAAGGCATTTATAACCTATTAAAAACCCAAGGATGATTTTAGTCTTTTTTTTTTTTTGTCTTGTTGGAGAAATCAGTCTTTCAGAATAGCCTGGGAGTTGTGAATAAAGAAGAACTTTGCTGTGTTTATTTAGAGAACCTAACCCCTTGGAGCCAGCATTTTCACTAATGCATTTTACATTAGCGGGCTGCATCAGGAAATCCTGACTTTTGGTGCCAGGGGGGTAATTAATATCAGATCATGTTTGCAAAATGGTTGTGTTTATGTGGGAATGAGGACTGAGCTCTAACTGACACCATTTGAAGTACTCAACTTTGCTATGGAGCTTCGACAACTTGTAGAGAGTGGGATGTTGAAATTAAAGTACTAAGACTTCATGGCTTAGTAGAGCTACGGCTGCTGAAAAGAGCCGCAATCTTTAAGATTCTGTTCATAAACCTTTAAGGAGAGCCTGAAGCATTTTTCTTAAAAATGTGAAGGGATCATAGATAACAGAAATGGTTGTTTTGCTCCTGTGGCCTCAGATGTTCCAGGAAGTGCCAAAATATCCATAATATAGTTGTCATCCCCCAGCATATCCCCCCTCCCCCCGCCATTGCTCCCTAGTCTGTGTGCTTACTAGCTAGGAAATACCCACAGATGATGCAAAAATATTTTTTCAGCACGCCTCAGAAGTACTTGCTTTTGTGTACGCACCAGCTAGCACGGTCTAAAGGTGTGGGCCAATTAAATAACCCTGCAAAACATTCCTGCTGAGCTCTGTGTCTCGCAGGGGCTCCGCTGTGCCACCACAGTGCTCCCCACCCTAGGAAGTGCAGTTCCCCCTGTGCTGGGCACCCAGCTCCTCACCTGACATGCTTCTTCCTCCAGAGGAAGAGGAAGAAGGCCTCCTCTTCCTCCCTGCTCAAGCAAGAGTGTCTGGGGAATGGGAACTCCTTTTGTGATGGTGATGCAGCCTCCTTCCCTCGCACAGGCACTGTCTGCAGCTCCAGCCAGGACATCTCCAGCTCAGCTGAAGATGGTAGAATGATATCATGAGCATCATTAGGCTCCCAGTGTCTAAAAGAGAAAAAGCACCACCATCTCCTATGCGTTGGAGAACGGCCTATTTAGCAGAGAACTTGGATTCTCACCTTTGCGAAAGCCACAGTTTTGCAGCACCGATCGGGAAACTTGCACTGATGCACTAGGTCGAAAATTACTCAGGAGTTTAGGACTCTCTGAATCATAACATTGTGAATTTGTGTGGGCAAAATTTAAAATTAAAGGATGTTTTCTTAAGTTAAACAGGAGTCACAGTACCACCGAATAGCAGCAGCAACTGATGCTCAAAATGAGAGAGTTTCACCTACTGGTTTCCCAGCATCCGTTTCCATGGGATGTGGCAGCTGGCCGGTTCTCTGCAAGACCATTTATTTACTCCCTCCCCATCAGGTCCTTTTCTGGAAGTTCATGGCTCCCTCAGCGGTGGTGGGGATTAAAAGTAAAGGTGTAATCTATGTTAGAGCTAATATATGTTTTGTACTATAATGAGCCAATATACTATTATGGATCTTGTGGTCAGCTCACTGTGTTTGATAAATACGATCAATACGTGTTATTCCCCTCTGAGATCCACCCACCATCATCTCTCCATACTCACCTCTTGCCAGTAGTCATTTGGGAATAATTATCCCCACCAAGAGCCTACCTCTAATGTGCCCACTGTCTTTTCTCCTGCCATAAATTGGTCTGATACGGGCACTAAGATAACAAATCTAGACTGTATCGTTACTATTGCTGTTATTTTACTAGTTCCTTGATCCTAAAACAGGGGTAGCAATCTAATCATTTGCTGTAACTATAATAAAGTTAGATGTGCCTAATGAACTCTTCCTCATCAGGTATTTGTGTAACTGATTATTTCTACCTAAGTCTAGGAGTAATGTCCTAATCTTGAATACTCCTCAGCAACACTGTCTACAGCTTTTGTTCTCTGTGAAGTAATGGAGGACCACCTCTCCCTTTTCTACCAGTATCTCTGAATAGTTATATTTCACTTTTTGGCTTGCTTTGATTTTATTTCAAAGTGTTCTACTATTCTTTTAAGCTTAATTCTAACAATGAAAGCTTTCTGTGCACTTCCTCTTTTGTTTGAAGGCACTGATGAGCTCTTGATCCTCCACACTGGGATAATTTGCACTTCTACCCATAGTATAATTTCTTTAAGGACTTGCCAGCTCTCCTGAGCTCCTTTTTCTTTAGACTTTTTTCCCCATGACATGGTTTCTCTCCATTCTCTGAGATTACCGATGTCTTCTTGGGGGAAGTTTGCTGTTTGGTAGGCTTCCTGGGGAAAAGTGAACTTCCTTAACAAATTTCAACCAAATTTGAAAAATTTCACTTAACTCTGAGTGAGATGTTTCAGGACATTACATTCTTAAAAGGGTTACAAAACAACCCAACTAGGAAAGAAAAGAGATTTGATAAATACCTCAGTTCAGCACAGGCTGTTGTTAGAGCTCAACTTGTTGGACATCAGAGAATCCAGCCATGAACTTATTTTTGATACTACCAGGCAAAAATGGGCAATGTTGGTTCTGCTATTCACATTATTTGCTCCTCTCCTTCCTTCCTTTCCTGAGAGTAAACTCTTACCGCCTCATGATCTCTTTCTTGAGCTGCCTTTAAGCCCTGCATTGAGAGGTGATTCCTCTTCACTGGTAAGAATGAACACCAATTGACCTCTTCCATTTGTCTGCTCTCCCCATGCCTGCTGTATCAAAGCTCTCCGAGGAACTTGCCTGTATTCTGCTGCATCCCCTTCCCAAGACACGTTTGCACAGATACCATTTCTCATTACCATCAGCTCCTACATTTCAGATGACTTGGCTTGGTCAGTCGCAGAACAGCTCAGCAGATCACCTCAGGCAGATCTAATTTAAAGTCTGTAGCAAGCCCTCACCACAAGGACAGCATTTGGTCTCTTCCCATTTGTTATTGCCACAGATTCTCTGAGGTATGGTCAGTGTTCCATACCTCAGAGAAGACATCCTGCCTTATTCACTGACAAAGTATCTTCTCTCTTCGTCCTCCTTCCTGAAAAAAAGTTCTGTATGTGTTAATGTTCAAGCCCTGTAAATAAATAAATAGAACCATGTTTTTGTTATGCTAATACAGTCATAATTTTGATCACACACTTAAGAATCTTTCTGTATGTTCCTGTACTTACTGTATTTGTATACAAACATCTGGAGTTTTAAGCATATTGATTCACTGTCCTCAGTCTTGTTCCTCCTCTGATCTTAAAAATTAACACCTTCTCCTATACAGTCTTTGGTTCCTGACACTTTCTTTTTCTGGGCACTGACACCTTTGACTGCTGGGGCCTGACTGTGCATTGGGAGCTTACTGGACCTGCAATACTGTGTCCAGCCTTGTCCCACCCCCAGCAAAGAAATTAATGAAGTGGAGCAAATTCAATGGAGGGCCACCAGCGTGGAGCACTTGCCCTTTGGGAAGAGCTTGTGAGCACAGGGGTTGTTCAGCTCAGATGAGATGGTTTTGGAGGGGACCTAACAGCAGCCTCCAAGCACCCGAAGGGAGGTTTGCAAGAAGACCAAGCCAGGTACTTTCAAGGCAGTGTGTGGTTGGAGGACAAGAGACAACATGCATGAGCAGAAGAGGTTCAGACTTGCTAAAAGAAGAAAATTTTTCGCACAGAGGAAAGTCAGGCAGAGGAACGTGGTAGCCAGAGAGTTTGTGCAGTCTTCATCCTTGGAGGTTTTCAAGACCTGAATGGATGAAGACCAACACAACCTGATCTGATTTCATAATTGACCCAGCTTTGAGCAGGAGGTTGGACTAGAGACTTCCTTAGGTCCCTTCCATCATATATTACTTTATGATCTGACTTTTCGCCTTCTGAGAATGCCATCAGGCATCAAAGTCATTGTAAAGCACTAAGTTCTCCCTCTTCCCACTATGTAGCACTGGTGCTACAGACCTTCCCTTGTCCTTGCAAGTCTCCTGGGTTACATTAAGGAAGCCTTTATGTTTGTGGATGTTTCTAAGCCTCACCATCTTTTCCTCCTTGTAGCTTTCTACACCCTCCATTTACTCAAATTTTTTGCTTTCAAAGGCTACATAGCTCTGATTCCTCAATGTACAGTATGATGGATAAACGGACCCTTTACACCACACACGTCTGTCTGGAGGTTCTCATGACCCTATGCCACAGGCTGTTGGCACCAGCGCCCAGAGTGCACTTAGGGATCTGCTCTCCTTAGATATTAATTTATCTGGAGAAAAGGAAGTACCAGTCTATCCTGCTCTCAAGATCTACATGTGCAGAGATGGGGGGGAGAGGGGCATCCCAGCCTGGGACAGTGATGCCAGTCAGTACACCTGTGGGAATCCATGAAGCCTCATATAAAAGGAGTAGTAAACACTTCTTGTTTATGACATCAAAGGTGCCCACAGTGCTAGAAATTAAGGACTCAGCACTGGGGGAGGTTCCACATGACCTCATGGAACTTGCCAGGAGAAGGCAGAAGGCAGATTTTGTTGTCCATCTTCCTTGTAGTAGACTTCCCCACTCCAAACCAGCCACTAAGCAACAGAAGTAAGCCTCGTGGGCACCCTCTCCCTCACATGTACTGGTGCTTGGAAGGTGTTGCACCCTTTTAGAAACTCAGGGAGCAGTTCCCTATAGAGATCTTCACCCAAAAGCCCCACTTCCAAATTATAAGTATGATGTAAATCCACCAGTTCAAAGCTGTCTCTTGGGTTCAGAGCCTCCTCATAGCAATGGAGAAGGTGGTCTCCAACACATACCAAAGGAGGGACTATAGATGATTTTATTATTCATGTGGGCGGTTCCATAAATAATTGCTATACGTTCTTTGTCACAGACATCTTCCAGTGTCTCCAGCAGCAATTCTACCTTTGCATCTTTGTCAGGCTTCAAGTTGAGTGTTGTCTGCCACCCTTCTAGAAGATGGGCATCGTCAAAAGGTGAGCTGTCATTGCTTACAAAAACAGAATAGATGATCAACGCGGTCACGTGATGAGAGAAACTGCAACAAAGGAGAGCGCTTCTCAATATTTGTCTACAAACTTTCTGTACTACTGATGGCATGACATGGGCTAGCCCAGAAGTTACTGAGTTACTGGGCCAACGTATCGCAAAGACACAAATGCACAGCAGCCAGCATGACACCCTGCAGCATCCTCCTGCAGCAACTCTTAGCGGAAACGTAGGCAGCTCAACCAAAGGAGCTTTGGCCCACTAGCTCGCTTCAAAAAACTGATACAAATTAGTTGCGCAAACTGCCAAGTGTTCATTGAAATGGTGACCAGCTGTCAGCAGTCACTTAAATAATAGTAATAGGGCAGAGTATCAAGAAAACTTAGTCAGCAGGTGACCTCTACCATGCTTGGCCCACAGACTTCAGGTCTACCGCATTTTAAACTCCAATTTCTAAGCAGACAAAAGAACTACTGAAGCAGTCAAATTAATTTATTTCCACATTCCCTGTTCCTTCCTCAGCAGAGCGGGTCTCACATAAGATTCCTGGTTTTCCGCCTTCCTTGTTTGCTGCCAGGGAGCAGGAAAACACGAAGCAATGTGAAATTGAAGGGCAAATAATACAGGCCATATAGAACTAAACTTCTGAGGTAATAAAGGACCAGTGCTGCCTTTATAGCAAGAGCATAGCAACAGTCGTAACAAGCACCAATGAACACCAGGCTCCATTAGACACGTTAGCGTGCACACAAGGTACCTGTAGTGGTCACAGATATCCCAGGACTCACCAAGCATCTATTTACAGTCTGAAAATCAACCACTTGCCATCAGCCAGAAACTTTGGGGGGGTACAACAGAAACCTTCGTGCCCGCCTCAGTTTTGCGAAGTTCTCACCTTTCCTGAGCCTACACGGGTACTGAAGAGGTGATAAATCTCAAACCAGTGTCAAGCTAGCAAATACTTTGTGATACTCAGATTGGCAGGCTCTCTGGGCTGAAGAAATTAAAAAACCTTGCGTTTATAAGTAGAACCCTTTTTTCCCCAACACTAAGTTTCTAAATGAGGTATTTCGTGATAGAAGAGAAACATTTTATCCAGGTTGGAAACAGCCTTGGGAGCAAACAGATAGATGTAGTTATCTAGGTGCTCAAACAAGAAGAGCCATCTCTGAAATGATCTGTATCATTGCTGGGGGGGGGAGGGGGGGAAGATATACAGATCATTAACCTTTGAGATTGACACCATATCAACTTGGCAAGAAACCATCTTAACAAGTAAGGGCCATTATCAGTATTTAGATAGAAACTCTTCAGAAGTGTGGCACTTGTTTATATTGCAGCCCTGTGGGAAAGAAGTCTAAAGGCTCTGGGCTGACAAAAGCTACAACTGGAAAAACGTAAAGAAGGCAACTTAATGCTGGAGACTAAAAATTCTTCACTTGAAGTTTGCTAAGAAATAGTCAGGAGGTACAACTGATGTTAACTTAATTTCATAAAAACAAAACGTGTATTCCTACCAAGCCTGCCCTAGCAAAGGGCCTTTTTCTACACGCATCCGTAATGGACCTGTGTCAAGATGCCAGCGCACTTCTGGCAACACCGACTGCAGCAGGCGATTAGAATTTATGCTGTGTAAAATTAACTTTTAGATTAAATGAAAACTATGAACCAAGATGCAAAAGCATTTATATGGCAATTCACCTAACGCCATTTGTTTTACAAGTGTCAGGTCGAGTGAACGTAACGCCGAGCTTCGAGGAGTTCACAGACCCAGAGCTCTGGCTCTTCCAGCAGCTTTTTCCCCCACCAGAAACCCCAGGTGTAAATACGCGAAGCCACTGACATACTGAACTACCTTCATTTCTTAAGACCACGTGAAGAATAGTAAGAGAAACTGAAAAAACTCCTCTAGTAAAATCATCAGCTGTCAGGCATAAGAAATCACACATTCTGCTAGATTAGTCAAGAATTTTTCTTCAAAAACTGTGTCACAGGAAGCTTCTCAGAACTGAGTGAAAGCATCCAGCATCTTGCAAGCTTGAAAAGTAAGTATTTCACCATTCAAATTATTTTGGTGATATATTTCACCAGAGCGGAAAAAAAAATAATTTTCTGAGCAGAACATTGCCAGCCCAGTTCAAACCCATATTTCAATTTAATTCTGCACCTATACCAATAGCCCGCTGCTGATAATGCCTACTGCTGGCTTTTGCAGAGTGAGGTTCTAAAAGTTATATTATAAAAAAATAAAATCTAAATATACTCCCAATATTTACTGTCAAGGCACCAACAGAAATACCTTCCAAACTCTGGCACGCTGCTTGCTGCATAAAGCTGTGAAGCACGACGTTTTACAGTCTTTCCAAATAAACTCTTTCAGCCGATCTAACGTAACTGTGCATGTTCTCATTTTTATATCTAATTCATTTTTTTAATCCTACTAAGCCCCTGGCTTCAATAACATCTCGAGGATTGAGTCTGCAGTTGTGCACGTCGTAAAAAGCATTTTTTGTTATCGATTTTAAAGGTGTTGCCTTTAATTTTCATCATGTTGTCTGTATCCTTGCAAAAGTTACGCCGCCTGTTATGTACGTACCTCTGGTTCAGACATACTTGCTGCCGAAATAAAAAAATCCCAAACATACTTCCTTCGCTCTTGACCACTCATTTACCAACTCCAACTTAACAATAAAAAGGCAGGTCAGGTAAAAGATATGAGAGAGACAAGGACGAACACAGCAATTCAGAGCGTTGATAAAAACTCATTATTTTGCTAAGCGTTCCACACCACCGCTTTCTGAACACTTTGATGGCACCGTGACTTCCGATACCCACCAAACAGAAATTTTACTGCGCTAGCCGCAGAATTTCTCCTGACGCTTAACTGCATACGAGTAAATTGGTATTACCCCGCTCCATACCCGCTGTTGTATTGGTAACCATCAGCCATTGATGAAGTTCTGCTATTGCCCACTGCACTTCCACACAATTTTACGTAAGTCCTGCATAATCTAAGCAGCACCATTCCCACCTCATTTTGCTACTGGGACATGTATTCTTTTCTCCAGTTTATTTGGCAAGTGTTAATCAGTGGTCCCAACAGAGCTCTGGCATAATTTGTTATCAATCTTTTTTTTTTTTATATTTAGCATTTATTCCTGTTCTCCCCCCCAGTCTTACCTGATTTCCAGTGCTTCACAGCCCACCTCACCGCATACTTTATTCTTATGGTAAAGGCTTCTCAGAGAACTTCAGGCTTTGTGAACATACAAAATAAAATCAGTTCCATCAGATTGTGCTACCACCTTTTACAATAATCCTATCAGATGAAGGGTCACATTTTGGTCAGGTTTTTCTGTTGTTTTTAAACAAACATATCATTTAATAAAAATTAAATAGTATATTAACTTTTTAAAATTTAGCATACTACTTTATCCAGTTATCTTTTCACTTCAGAAGATTTGTTTGGGTCTATCTCATAGGATTTCACCTTTATACTTCTATTTTATGATAGAGCAACTGTTGCCCATGTAGGAAAACCAGCTATTTTCCTTTTAAACTTCTTCAAGGCTTCTGGCTGAATGACACCCAGACTTGCTGATGTAACAATTTCTCTTCATTTTGTAAACTTAAGCATTGCCTCCTTTTTTGAATCTAAAATCTGCGTCTGGGGTTTTTTTTGTGTTGTTTGTTTTTTTTAAATCACATTAAGGTGTTCCAGCATCCTCTGTGGCAAGAACCCTAGAAATGCAATGGTATTTTTGCACTGAAGTCCTTGACACTCTTTAATCAGGAGTATTTTCTTCAAAAAAATCAATTGCTTTAAACATTTAAAAGTAATTTTACATAAGAAAACAAAAGTGGGACTATTTGCAAAAAGACACATTTATCCTACTCTATAAAGTGGCATGTTTGCTTACTTATGTTACAACATTGTGAAGTCAACTTCACTTGAAAGAGTGAGGCATCTTCTCCCTTCTGCGAGTCATTCGCAGAGCAGAAAGGGAAACAAAAGCGTCTGAAAAGGCAGAGCAAAATACAATGGCAAAAATCACAGCGCTATGATAACTAGGAGTCACTTAATTCACTAACTCCTCTTTACTCTTTGAACATTCGTATTGTTTCTGTTCACGTATTTGATTTGCGGTGTCAGTCCCCCTCTCAGGTCTTACTTTCTACGTTCTACATGTAAAATGCCAGATGTAACACCTTTTCCACTACTTTCCTACTGCTTAGATCTTATTTAATAAAGAATACTTACTGAAATGAATGTTGTATCTTGCTATTTCATCCCGGTCCTGTGATGCATTCATGCTTCCTTTTTTGTTTAGGGAAAACTGGTTCTTTTTTAATATATAATTTTAGTAGAAATACTTTCGCGTGGAGCTATCTCCTCTCAAGTTGTTCTGCCGGCATAGTATCAGAGGAATAAGGTAATTTTTGTCACCACCAATTAAAAAGTTTTACGAAACAGGACTGTTATAAAACAATTAAACCTTGCAAATGCAGTAGTCTCTAGGAGGGAAACCCTGGAGGAAATTCTGCTTATTAAAATTGCAATTTTAGTTTCCATTAAAAAGGAGAATAAGACAACAGAAGATGGGCTGGCAAGACAAATTATTTCTTAATGTCAGTTGAGCTTATTTCAAATGAGATAACATATCTACACCAGGTTGGGTTCAACACATTTTTGCCTCCTCAACTCATTTATCTAATTCAGTCATCTTGATTATAGCCTCATGGACCTTCATTTTCAGAGGAAGAGTTTCGTAACAAACAACCTACACAACATGCTGATTACTGAACAGTTAATTCTAATTAACTTGGCTATGGCAAGAGAATTTTGATAAAGTCCTAGAATGCAAATACAGTTTGGTTATTCTGGCCAAACTTCTATAAAATAAAAACCCACAGCACAGTCTCCAGATGAGACATCAGAGTGATAGGGATCTAATTTAAAGAAACAAATGAGAAAATTAAAATCACAAATAATTTATTCTTCCATTAGAATTGATGGAGTACAGTTTTAAATAGCAATGAAGTACACAGTGGTGGAAAATTGGCACAGAACCTACAAGCATTTCATTCATAATAATGTTCCTCATGCCATATCTGTTCAAACCTTGATGTGTATTTTCTATCGCCTTTAAGAAAATTGTTTTCCCTTTAAAATCGACGAACAAATTGCAAATCTTGTCTTCCATGTATAATGCCATACATATTATGAACACCAGCTGTTCTTCTCCCCCCCCCACGCCCCTCCAACATGATCGCCAACTGAAAAAAAATTATTATTTTACTCCTGGGCTAATTTTAAGTTTTGTCCTTTATAAAAGTTGCCAGGAATTCTTGAATGCATGTATTCCTGCACAACAGAATATACGTTTATTTATCTGATACACAGTTGCAGGACAGTCTCCAAACCAATTTTTTTTTGTGTACTATGCTATTGATCGAGGTGCTGCCTCTATCTCACATGCAACACTATAAGCATTAATGCAGTTCAAAACAACATTTGGCATTTACCTCACCAACAGGTTTTCTATTTGATGTTATAAAACATCCCTTGGTCTCACGTTAACCAATAAGAAAAATGGACACGCACAAAAAATGCCCCCTTTCTAAAGATATTAGCTCCCAGTTAGGAAAGTTTAGATAGGCTTTACAAAGTCTTCTAGGCTATTTTGATACATACAAATTATTCAACTAAAGGTTAAAATACACTTATACAATACAGTCCTGTCCTCCATATTCTTTTTCAAGTTCTTTGCATATTCAAGCCAAGTAAAATTAACACTTGTCATTTTCTTTGTTATTGCAATTATTAAGAGGGATTACAGCTTGCTTATGCAAAGCTGTGACAAAACACTTGAGAAATAAAACCCAAACGTTTATCTTGTTACCCAAAAAAATGTTGCAGAAAATTGTCAAACTATGTTAGAAAGAATTTTTACAAAAATGCTTCACTCAGAAAAATTGGAAAGCTTAAAAAATTAATCTTTTCACAATAGTACATTATATTGTCCTTAATCGTGTTCCCATTTAGATAACTGGGATTCTTATTCTTTGTACATGAACCTATCAGTGATGTCTGATGCTCTCCATCTTTTTTCACTGTTATCTTTATTGTACACCATTTCGAGACTTATACAATCAAGCACTTATCATGCCCCAACCCATTTTTAACAGTAGATTTCTTATCTTGCCCAGCGAGTAGTGTACTGTCTTGCATATTCACCACATGAAAAACATAATATACAAAATATTGCTGCTGTAAAAAGTGTGCATTTCCCCTTTCCCCCTACAAAAAAAATCTGTGGAAAAAATATTAAATTCCCATAACCTTCATAAACATACAAAGCTGTTCGCACCTTTCAGTCTGTAACAGTCTATTTGACATACAGTTCTCAACTCACTGCAAATTGTTATGTCACATATTTTCTGTCCAATATTGCCATCTAGAGTAGAGATGTGAAATCAGTTTCTGAGAATCTACAGTCTTTAACAATTAACCCATAAAGACTGTATACCGTAAAACAGCCACAAGATTTTTCCAAAAGCTAGATGGAATGGGAGGTTCTCATCTCAGGAAGATGTCCACAGTGCTGAGGAGACAATATGGCTGCTAATAGATACTGCCTACCGGAATGTGAGTACTTTTTCACTGTTGATAGTTTCCATACTGACCCTAAAAAATAAATTCAAAATACACGATTAGACCACAAGGCATATTTTCCTCTATTAAAAGCTGAAATCAGAAGACCATCCAAATAAGCTATGATGTTAAAAGGTGGAAACAAACAACAATAAATGAGAAACTGGTATGAGTAAGTAGTATAGAGTCTCACCTCACTACAAATCATGTGTGTTTTATTGTAAAGGTAAGACTGATGATACGGATTTAAAGCCAGGAACCTAATTTGATTAGAAGAGTATATATTTAAATGCAGTAGACTGCTGTGAAATTTGCAGAACACCATAAAAAAAAAAAAACAACCAAAAACCAGGAATTACCTCTCACCTAAACTTTGTAAATTATTTCAAAAAGACAAGGTCACCTAAATTCAAAGTAATTTAGGAAACCAACCTGCTTTCAGAGATACCTAAAAATATTCATATATCAAGCATCGACTGATACATGTATCAAAAATGAAGGCACATCCCAGGGAACATAAAGAATCAGTCAACTTATCCTATGAAAATAAATTATTCTATAGATCCAATACATAGAATTATTACCCTTATTGATATTCTCTGTTTCTTTTCACACAATGTCATGTACTGCAGAAGACAGCAGAGATGAAAGCATCAATGCTACCTGCCTACCATCATCCTTCACCACAGAGTTCAAGGCTTGCAGAAGCAAGTAATGTGCTATGAAGCGAACATTCTCCAGACTGCAGTCCCACCACCATTCCATGTTAAGTACCATCACGATATGGCAGTATTTTAAATTTCAGTTTTATGTTGTAATGTCAGTTTTTTCCATTGTAATATGACAATCAGTCTGGAAGAAGAGTTTCATAACAGCTGCCAAATGAGAATTTAAGCAGCACAATACCTATGGGAATGGCTAGTATGAAAGAGTGGACAGGTCTTCTGTAATTGAGTTTCCCAGTGGAACTTAGATTGCACAAGCTGAAGGAGTAGAGCCTATCTACAGAGAGGGTTGCCCACTTCTACTGCAAAGCAAGCTAGAAGGAACTCAGCAAATTGAGATTAGGTTTCCTTGACCCTACATTTGCAACATGCAAAGCATTTTCCTGTAGCTTATTATTTGTAGGAGGAAGTTATTAGTTCAGGGCACGAGCATTTTGTTTATCTGTTAATTAGAAATAATTGCACCTCTAAACTACCACACTGGAAGAGTGTTCTCCTTCTTCCTTGTCTTTTCTAATTTCTGTAGAAAGGAAGACAACTGTTCTCCTTTAAAAATGTGGGCAATTGTGTCTATTCTCACTTCCAAGGGAAAGTTCTTCTTGAAAGTTCAACTGATCTTCTACTGACATATCAGGATTTTATTTAAACACTAGAACCTCAACTTGATCATAAGGTATATTTAGTTACTCTATTTTATTTATGCTGAGGAAAGTAGTAGTGTATGTTTTAATGATATTTCTTAATGACTCATATTGCAAAGATTAGATTTTACAAGTTTAGTACCTTCTACAGGAATAAAACCTCCATTTTATCCTTTAATTAGAAGACAGGTTGTTGGTTTTTTTTTTTTTTTTTTTTTTTTTTTTTTTTAACAGGAGTCCTCCACAACAACTCCAGCCTAGAGTTGTGGTGGTTCTTGCTTGTTTGTTTGAAACTTATCTTAGTAGTGATAGGAAAGAAGCAGTTGATTTTTCAGGTCACTTCTTTCCCATGTTCAGTGTTCCTTTATACTGCTCAGAGAAAATCTGTGCAAAAATAGGCTTCATGTCTCCCCACACAGCTCTATAGCAGAGGGACTTCAGTTGCACACCTAAGGTGGTTCTGCAACTGGAGAGGAGAATTACTGAATTTCTGTTTGTGGTAACTCTGCAAAGTAGTAATGAACAATGACCCACCATGAGATTTAGGAACCTCATCTTTCATATTAGTCATCCACCATGAGGCTACGAAAAAGATCACCTTAATTTTTAAGGTCCAAAAATACTATCTGGAGTGCCTCACTTTGCCAAGTTACATTAAACTGCAAACTCAGAAGAGAATGACTGATCACATCTCCAGATAAGTGATTCTGGGTAACTCACCTGGAAATAAGATGCATGAGAACTGTATATACACACCTAAAGATCATGTCCTCAAATACATTAGTTTAAATGTCCAACAGAAAAGAAGATTATCAAATCAGTGTACAAGAATCACAACTTTCTCATCAAATTGAAGAATACCTGGTCATATCCATAAGGCCTCTGCTGTGGTGGCTGTGGTGGCCCAGGCTGTGTGGGTCTGTATCCCCCATACTGCTGGCCTTGTCCTTGTGGATAATTGGGATACTGAGGTCCTGGACCACTCTGGGAGGGGCCTGGAGATCATTAAAATGTAAGTGAAAAAAGATTGCATAAGGCATTAGGAAGAAGAGAACAGTAAAAGCACAGAATTTTACAACTGGGCAGGACTAAGAAGTATCACTGCTGTGCAGTTAGGTCTCTTCCTACCTAAAAAAATTACTGTGGTCCTCCTCTCATGGCGGGAAGCACCTTAGCTGACAGGGCCTATGCTCCAACCACAGAAGCATTTACCTTAATTTAATATATTATTTATTACCAATGGATGTAGTTCCACATGTGAAGTCACAGGGCAGGGAAGAACAAGGCAAGAAATTACAAGTCATCAACATGAGCACATCCCAGGATTTAGGGATGCACACTCTCCTCCTGCTGTATGCTGCTCCAGTTTCAGAACTTTACCATGCCAGGAGCAGCCAGATGATCAGCTGCGTTTAGCATTCAGACCTTTTCAAAAGACTGGCAGCACTGCACTGCCAAAAAGTCAGTTCTCACACCACAGCAGGCAAATAAATGGGACATCAGACAAGCAAGTTACATGCATAAAATGTGAGATGTGACAACCAGTAGATGCTACTGTGGGATGGAGAAAAAGTACCGTCTACTCCATACTCCTCTGGTCATCTCAACTCTCCAGGGAAAGGATAGGAAAAACAAACCAAACCAAACCCAACTTTGGTTTCAGACTTTTTTTGGCTGTAAAAGGAAGCGGTTCTTCTGTCAATACAAACTCTTTCTGTTACTATTCTCAGGGACTCAGCCTGCCCACCATTGGAAGCTGCACATTACTACCATCAGGCAGTGCAGCCATGTTCCAAACAAAATTAACCTCATCCCTGCCTGCCTTGGGAGAGATGGTGTACTGCGTATTTCAGTGACATTCCACATGGATCTTTCACAGTGGATTTAAGTTAGCTTTTTTAATGCCACCCCTTAAAAATGGGCAGTCAGGAAGAGTTGCAACCCTTCAGAAGTCCTATATTTTAAACCAACCAACCCTTCTTTTTTGCCCCCGCAGAAGAAACAGATGTATTTTAGCAACAGCGTGATTCAGTGCTAGAGAGGGCTAGAGTCTTAGCTACAAGCACTGGACATTAAGATGACATCAGCTGGTAACTCTTTCTGTAATTCTAGATCTACGAGACAGTCAAAAAGACGACCTGAAGAAAAGCTCCATAGGCTATCACCATTTTCCTCAGACCTCAAATCCCCTTCAACTATGCAGATTCAGCTTTCTACAGTAGAACAAAACCTTAAAGATTGATAATAATGACCAGGATGCTGATTTATTTTTGCAAATTAGAAAGCAATTAAATATTAAATTGAGTAAGGATATTACATCCTAAAAAGTGCTGTGTTCAACTGACAAATGAAACTTGGTTTTATTTATTCATGGTAATTCTTTGTAGCTGAATTCTAAATATTGAGTGATAGATTTTATGAAATAAAAATTAAACTTCAATACCTAGCTCTGCTGAAAATAGAAATTCAAAAATATGTTATTTGGGTTTACAAATTACAGTGTGTAAATCACTCCAACAGATTTCTTCATCTTCTTCCTCTAGTATCTCTTAACCTAAATTTTCAGAATAAGTCAGATTTTATTTCTTTACTTACAACACTTAGAATAGGGAGCTAGACGGGCCTTCACTCTGATCTTCATTCTGTTCCTGTGTTACGTTTAGCAGAATATAACTACATGAATATTATTTTAGAACTATCAATTCACCCATAACAAAGGAGAAAACTTGCTAAGTCTCAGTGGATCCTCTTAAAACTTAACTCTGCCTCAACATAACTGGATTTAATGTAAATCTGTCATTTATCTACATGGCAAAGAAGTCAGCCATGCACTTCCTCACATACCCACAATGCCAAAAGTTTTAGCATATAAACCTGCAACAGCGCTAAAAGTTAAAATATATAGATTTCGGAGATTCCTTCTTCTGAAATAATGATGTATGGCGGTACAATATGCAAGCAAGCAAAACTTAAGAGAGCAGTATTTTCTGTATGCTCTTCTGACCCGCAGTTTTCAGAAGTATACACAAAAATGACATGCTACTACTTTAAGTTTCCTGTTTAGGAGGTTTTCCTTGAATCCAAGCACTACATTATCTCACTTGTGGCAGAAGATTTCTCATTCCTGCCATACATCAGGTGGCTTGTACTACCACTGCAAATCTATAAGACAAACTCTCTTGAAAGCTGCATTGGCAATGCTTCTATTAATTTCCTTTAAAAAGAATGATTAATGTATGTTGGATGAAATTTTAAACTATTTTTTTAAAAGATCTTGTTCTAAATGGCAAACCCAGGGATGAAAGGGTATAAATGGCTTTCTGCCATCTTTCTGCCCTCCTGAGTCTGTCTTCACCTACAGAGGACAGAAAAGACCAGAGTCTTTCTAAATTACAGACATCTGTTACAATGTTTTGTAGCCACCTTTTCTATGCTACCACATTGTCCTAAACTGCCAACAAATCTACTTCCCAAAAGATGCTGTCTTCTACACCATCTTGTTTTGTCCCAGTGAAATTGCAGGCATACAGCTTTTTTTGCACAAGCCTGGCCTTCCAACCCAGTAAAACATGGATGGAATAACATGAGGATCTCCCTTGGCCTTTTCTGTGATTGCTGTCTGTGTCTTCAGGTTCTTACCATAACCCTGCTGTTGTCCTGGATACCCTTGCTGGCCTGGATATTGCTGCTGTTGTGGTGGATAACCCTGCTGTTGGGGTGGTCCTTGATATGCATCTTGCTGCTGACCATATTGTGAGTTTCCTGTAAGATGATTGCAAGAAAGCAAAAACTTATAAAGATACCTATTTATTTATTTATTTATTCCTTCTAAGATGCACAGCCAACAACACGAGAACAAAATGAAAATGCAATATTGATTTCAAAAACTGAACAAAACAAAGATAACTCAAACCAAACAGAAGGAATTCAGCCAAACAAACTGCAGTTAAAGCCAATTCTGCAAAGTTGAACTGCAGCATTTTCAGCATCTCTGCCAAACGAGCAAAACATTTACTGGAACATCACAGTCATAAGATCATGACTATGCTAAATAAAATTAAAAAAAAAAAAAGACAAAATTAAGGACAGCTACAAGAGCACAGACTAGCTACACAAGATCAGCAAGCTGTTTCCTAACGGCACTATAATTATACAAAATAGATACACACACAAAAAGATATACAACTGAACCAACAAATTTATGTTTAAATAAAAATTTCCATTGAGGTAAAAAAAAAATCTCTAGGGTGTTTTAGTCATTTTACTGTTGTTAGAAATGGCAAATTGTGGTTATATATTTTAGGTGTTTGCAAGAAATTATTCTGAACGCTTCATGTTCCCTGCAGTTTTCAAGACAGCCAGCAACTAGTATTCTACAAGAGCTTTGCATGGGTATAAGTTGTGTTGTGTAAGAATTTTTGTTTCCGTTGCGGGTGGGGGAGGAAAGGGAATGTATGTGCGTATGTGTGTGAAGGTATATAGATACCTCCTTCGTAGTAATGTTGTGAGGAATCCTCATAAGGCCTATCGTAGCCTTGTTCAGGATACGACGGTTGCTGATAACCGTAATCATTATGACCTACATCAATTCGACAAGAGACAGGAAGAAACGTTAATGGCCTCTGAGTGAAAACCCTAAAATATTTCATTTCTCAGAAAAATGAAAAAAATTTCAACTGGATATACATGAAAAAGAATTTTCAATTGTATTAGCCAAAGACTTATTAATATGATTGCCTTTCATATTGAATTAACATGTGACAGAAAAAAAAAAAAAAGGCTTAATGCAGTAGTTTTAGCAACATCACAGCAAGGGATGGTCTTAACCTTCTGATAATTCTTGTTGGGAGGGGAAAAAAAAAAAAAGTACTTTATCTTTCACTCAAAAAAAAAAATGAAAGCATTTAGGCCTTTCACATGTAAATAACCTGAATTAAATTAGAATGAACAAAGAAAGCAATTATCATACTTTGTCTAACACCTGTTCTGCTGATCTCCAATTCAAAAGCATATGCTAAAAGCAGTGTGAAATATAACAAAGCTCAATGAAGTTATGAACCACAGTCTACACTAAGTTTTGCTTTTAAGTGACAGAAAAATAACATTCTCAAGATTTTCCCTACAAACAGAATTCCTGCAAGTCATAAGAAAACTTTCTGGTTTACATTCCAGTCCTGAGCAGGATTATTATAAACAAACCTTCCTTTTCAGAGACCACAGGCATCTCTGATTAAGAAACCAACATATGCAGTAAGCACCCCACCTGTTGTTGTTTTTAGAACTAATATATTTTGTCTTACAGGTGACCAAAATCTTACAGGTGACGAAATCTTATTACTAACTTGGTCGAGAACACAAACCAAAATTTTGTTTAAATTTGAAATTAAATTATACAAATTATTTAAGTTTGGAATAAAATTTTGGAATAAAAATAAGGAAAAGAGAAAACAGCTCTAAAACTACGTGGTCTTTGTAATTAGTTCTGTACCATATATCATTGATTGAATCTAATATAAGTATATAACCATTAAAACAAGTCTTATAATATATTCTCTTTACATCCTACGTAAGAGCAATAATGAGGTAATGATAAAGAATGAATCTTTAGAGGAATAGCTTTTAGAGAAGTAATCTGATCTGTGCTGTCACAGAGTTGTTGATAATAACATCTAATTGCCCCTACTACAGTAAATTGCCTGCAACCATTTAAAGTTCATGTGTAAAACATAAAAGGTCCAAAATGAAAGCTTAATAATTACAAGTTAATGCAACTTGTAATTCAAACAAATAACTTGTATCCTTTTATTTGCAATGAGTAGTTGCTTTGGAAATTACAAAGCTTTGCTTTGTATACGTTTTTAAAATGTTATCATCTACCACATTCCTTGAACTTCATAAGATACCATTAAGTTGCACACACGGTTATCACAGTAGTCATGAGTCAGCATCTTTGTTCTCCCAGTCTCTGCTCAGCTTAAAAACAGGTTAATTGCAACTTTTCTAACTTATAACACAATCCAATAGCCTTCAGCACTCTAAATTCCAAGAGGCAGAAGGGCAGATTCATGAAATTCAAAGTTACAGTCTTCTCTTGAAAGCACAGGGGGGACTTCTAAAGAGGATTCACAATTACAATCTCCTCAGGGCAAGGACCATTTTATTCCTTTGCAAAAATTAAACTGAAGGCCCATACCATAGCAGCAATAACGTATTTGTGTGACTTACATGAAAACTAAACACCAAGTTAAAAAGTAGAATATTTACAGAAAAAGTACATCTCGTTAGCGAGTTTTTCCACTTCAATAAAATCTTTAATAAAAGGATATCGCCCCCTCTCTTATTTATAATAAAGTTATGATTGTTTTAATTCATGTCAATTATACTAGATATGCTAAGGAATCCTCCATACTTCTAGATAAACCTATTAACAGAACTTCACGTTGAAATACTAAAACTGTTGTTAAAGAGTGTCAAATGGGAGTAGTACAAATTACATGCTTTGAGTAAGCTGTAAAATTAACTAGTCATAGTAACTTAAACTGTAGTAACAATTCTGAATTTGGAAGGTTTTGTAAATGTGAAGCATGATATCCAATTACTATTCTTGCCTCATTCCCTAATTTTGGGCATATAACTACATTAGTATTGGGCAGGTATAGAAAATGGGAAAGTTAACATTTATGAGAGATTACCATCAGGGTAATATTGCTGGTTCATGCCTTCTGGAGGACCTTGTCCACCATGACTGTATTGGTCCCCATAATAGTCTTCCTGGCCTGAGTACTGCTGTGGTGGGCCTGAAAAACCACAACCAGTCAATACGTAAATAACTTGTTTTGTCTGTTATAAAGCCTGCTAATTTCTGATTTTAGTATGAGAAATATTTCTCAAATGTACTCCCCACCCATATCGTTGCATTTCAGACAACATACGTAATCTGGTTTACTTAAAAAAAAATAATAATAAAAAAATGTATCTATCTATATATACACACACACAGTTGTTTGGCTGCACTAGATTGAGCACATATATATCAAACTTCAGTTTTGAGCTGATTTTAGGAAAATGTATATAACAGACTAGGGTGTTAATAATGAAGTTATTCCTTTTCTAAAAGGACTGTCAAAAAAAAAAAAAGAAAAAAGAGAAGCAAAATTGTGGAACACTGTTCCTTTCTCGTAATGGAGCTAATTCAGAAACGAGCAGATACTCCGTTCCTTTTCTGTACCTATCAGTTAAATACTGAAACAGAATTCTGCATCTGCGTATCTGTGATGCGTATTTTTAGATACGTTTTGTCAGAAAACTCAAAACAGAAGAGAAACTTGTCTTCACGTTTCATGGTGATACCAGTAATCTGCTGCTGCAAGAACCACCCTTAAAAGGGTAACAAAAAGAGTCTGCAAACAAAGCCCGTGACACCCAATGATTTGATCAAAATTTGGTGTAATCAAGAAAGCGATTTAAAATAGTTTTAAAGATGGTTATTTAAAATCACTGTAAAAACACTGAAGTGAAGTCCTACCTTGCTGTGGCGGCCTGTACGGAGGAATCTGTCTCTGACCCATCATGTGATTTCCTTGGTTAACTTGGCCCATCATTCCCATAGGTGGCTGCTGCCCCTGGTAATGCTGGCCACCTGCTTGTGGCATGTTGTATTGCTGGGTGGGGGGCTGCTGGTGCATCATTGGACCTGTGAAAGGGAAAGCAGCAAATATGCCTTCTGTAACACATGATTTGTGATTAAACCTTTCAGAGAGAACTAACATGGAAAACTCAACGTTTAAAAATGGAGCAAAAAAGGCCCTGTATTTCTAGTGTTCTCGTAAGGATTCCTTGCTCCTGTACCAATGCAAGTGCAGATGATCAATTCAGCAACCAAATTACAAAATAGAACTCAGCCTAAATAAGGATCCTTTTAGATGATTTATGTTCAAACTACACAGACACTAGTTTACTCATACACAGAGATAACTGAAACGCTTTTATCATTTTTTGTTTGTTTTAAAAACCACCTGCAAAGAAAGTGTAGATGAAAACTTGATGGTGAAACCTTGACAAGTCATAGAAAAACTATTTAACATCATGAACTCCTTGGGGCATAGTTTTAATACACATGTAGTTGTTGTTATAGTCCAGCAATGAGCCACTTAGCTGTTATCACAAAATAAACAATGTTGTTTAGCCTATAAAGACAAACCACTTGTACCAGTGTGTCAGGCAATCACACAATAGACATTATGCAGAAAGGCCCACAGGAATACACGGTCAGCCCGCCACTGAACAGTCCCGAGCAGCCTGTATCAAAAACCTCCTTCCATACCAAGCTGCACCAAGGTTCTATGAGCCTCGGGAAAAGACCAGGAGAGATCAAGTACTGTCCATGTTTTATCAACGAAGAAATTCTAGTTAAGGCTGAACTTAGAGAAATGCAAACTTCAGTAATCAAAACAGACAGTTAAAGAGCACCCTACTGACACCGCACAGCAATGAAAATGATGATTACGCCATTTCATTATATGAGATTGCAGGTTCGGTTGATATAACTTTTAACAAAGAACAGCTTCCTCACTTCCTCTGTAGTACTGCTTCAGAAAAAGAGTTATTCCAATATTAAAAATATGAGGAGGAAAGAGTTGTCACAAGAAGCTAAACTTCTTAAACAACATATTCTTATAATACATTAAGTCAAACTACTTAACAAATATTGCATACTTTATAATGGTGAAACCCTAAGCTTCCCCCCCCCCCTTTTTTTGTTTCATATACTTGTTTTATAAACTACAAAGACAACAAGTAACTAAGTCTCACTAAAAAACAAAACAAATCAAACATCAAACTAGCACAGCCATTCCTTAGCCCCATCCCAGGAGAAAACGGAAAGGTATATGATACCTTTTCTATATGATAGATTTTGCCATTGCATTTAATATTTTTAAATAACTATGTGCTGAAGCACAAGCAGAAAGTCCTATGTAGAAACCGCAGTACAGGAAAGTTACCTAGATACTGACGATTTATATAAGGAAAGGAATACATAGTCACTTGGATCTTGTCTATGTGGGGTTACCAGAGAAAGTTAAGCCAAATTAATTAATGGTACGAATTCAAAGTGCGTTAGTTAAATCCCATTAAACCCCTGTGTGGAATCTCTCAGCGAGAAGTAAAGTGGCCTTAGTTCTGTTAAGCTTCATTTTCCTCTGAAGATAAATATTGGCCGCACTTAAAATGATCCAGTTATGCTTCTACCCTTCAGCATGGCAGTTTGCGTGTCCCAATTTTAAAGTAAAAAAACAGTTTGAGATACTGTAATTATTTTTCACTTAGCAAAAATATATTTCATTTTTTGATCTTGTGAACGAGGAGGTAATTTAGATCATTCCATTTCACTGCTCCTCTGTTTGGAGGTACTGAGAAACATTAGGCAGCCTTGAAAAAAAAATAAAAACTTGTTGCCATAATATTCCTACATCTCAAGAAAGCTTGTTAATTAACAATATTAATATTAGTCACAATACAATGTGATAAAATGTGTTGGGTCCCCATGGTGCAATGTAGAGGTTTTCTGTTTGCTTTTTAAATTAGAACTTCATTAACGCTTTGTAGAGCCACAATGAGAATTCACTACCCTGTATCAGACTGTGTATTGTGTTAATAACAGAGTGCCTGGCTTCCTTCCAGTTTGGTTCACATCTCTCTCATTAAGAAGATACCTAAAAGAAGAACCATGATCTCTACCATCTCACGCAATGGAACCATTTTACGCAGCAGTTTTGAGGAATGAGGGAACTTTGAATTTGTTTTTCATTTTGAAAAATCAAGCCTACAATAAAAGCTACATTTATTCATCATGTAATACTTAATATGACATAAAATTAAACTAGAAAAACCCTTCACAAAACTTAAGTCAAAAACTTAAGGCTATTAGTTCATTATCTTATGACTTTCTAATATTTGTAGCAAATATTTTTACAATCCACTTATAATCCAGCTCTTCAATTTCTAATCAGGTCACAACAAACTACACTCAGTGGAAGTCATGATGTCTTCCAGATTTGGAGATAAGACTTCACACACAGAAGTTCATAAAATTGTACGATGCAAGGGAATGCTCACTGCTTTCAAAGACTCTCCTTAGAAACTCTTATTTTTTGGTGAATTTCTAGAACTATTTATTCAAGAGAGGACAAAATGTCTGATTTGTACTGAATCCAAAATGAGACCAAGAAAACATTGTGCAGGACTATCCCTCTAAATATGCAAGTACACAAGCAGACTATTGTGTTTCCAAGAAACTGTTGGTAGTACAAAAGCCCTATAAATGTTTCCGTGTATTCAAGAAGGCAGCCTTCACATATTAATATACTGGAAGCATTCTGGGGATAAAAGTCTGAAGAAAAAGATGCTAAGAAGTAATACTGTAGGTCCTGTGAGGAGTGCAGGCCATTTTGGTAGTCATTAAACAGGCACCTGAAACATGTAATGTGCAGACCCAAATCAATCTTCTGGAGTAAATGAATGTATAAAGCAAGCCAGATAACAGGTGAAACCAGAACTGCTCATAGTTCAATTAAAAATAGTCCACATTATCAAGAATACACAACATTTTCCTCAACTGCTCATTTCAAAGTCATCTACACCTACTAAATGAAAAAAACTATTTCTGCTCCAGGCAGTGTCTCATAAGGAGGACTCACATATAGGGAAGAAAAGGTATGTGGAATTAAGTAAAAATGGACTGGTACCTGATCTTCTTATAAATTCAGTGGCCTGGTGGCAGTCTCCTGACAAGAAATGACTTCAGGAAACTGACAACCTAGGCTGCAGACAGGCAAGATGAGAGAAACAGAAATGCAAACCAGAAGTGGGTCCCAAATAAATCTAACAAAGTGGAGACCAGAAGTGCACTGAGGATGAAAGAGCTGCCAAAAAACTTTGCAGTTTAAAAAGGTCTCCTTAGCTTTGTCTCCTCTGCTGAAACTCAGATAGTGGTGGCAAATGCTACGAAAGGACAAGAATAATTGCTGACATGGCTGAAACTTCTGAAGAAGTAGAGAAGTGAGGAGCCACACACAAATAAACTGGTGGCTCTGCTGTTCTGATTAAAGAGCTATGGGAGCAGCTGGGTATAATCAAAAAGCACCAGTACAAGCTATTGTTTCTTCAGTCTTGAAAAATACTTTGGTTTTGTTGCTAAGAGGAGGTCTATTCTTAGGCATTTCACAATGTGCACTCATATCAATAAAGCAATCGGACAGCCACATCTAGAGTACCAGCAGAGTACACTATATCAGATTTACCATGGTAAATGTCGTCATTGTGTCCACTGTTACATAAATAACAAAATACATACCTAGCAATGCAGCAGCCCTCAGTAAAACTTTTCTGTTGATTTTCTTCATGTTTACAAGAAAATGCCTTTTTTTTTTTTAAACATAAGTGATGGTGATGACGCTTGCAAGAGCTAGCTTAACTCCTCTACCGTAGGATAAATTTAACCTTCAATTTTCTCAAGATTCTTGACAAAAGCTACAATTCATATGTACTTCGTCAAATGAACCAAAATCTTAAAGGTGTTTTAACACAAAGGGCAGTTCAAACACTAGCTCAAAAGACTTTGAGGATACAAACGGGTTAGATGTCCAAAAAATTGAGACTGCCCTCCTTTGTCCATGACATAATGGCTACTGTAAGCAGCTGAGGTATTGAAACTAACATCTTCCGCTTATATGGGAATAAACAGATGGCAAGACGTTCACAAAAGGTCCTCAGCCTCAGAAATAATTTTATCCTGATCTGTCATACCCTGAATATGTTTATATTTCAGTTAACATTGAATGTTCCTATCTTTAAGTTCCTTTCTTTATGTGGACAACAAAAGAACAGGAATTCTGCACCTGCCTCGTATCTGCTGTCTCTGGGATGTCTTCATATTTACTTTGTAATTGAAAGCTTTTTGCTTTAATGATTTTTTTGCTTTAATGCAATTTTTTGTAAGTTTATATAAATGAAACTGTCATTAAAAAAAATTTCAGCACTGGACTCAACAATCGGTCTTCTGCAAATGATCAAGTCAACATGACATTCTCATGTAGAGTTCACCTGTTTAAAGTAAACTAGTTCCCTCACCCCAAGCAATGTGTAATGCTCATTAAATAGACTGGGGAGTTTGTCAACTTTGCTTCAAACACTTCTGGCAAGGGAACAGAATTCTAGCAAAAGGATCTGAGAAGGCCAAGCTATGATTTCTTGATCCTTAAAGTATTTCAGTTCTGCTGTTTATTATTACTCTCTGACTGTGAAAGATCTGTTCAAAATAAGTGAGAGGAATTTCCATGTAAGTTTCAGGTTCCACAAAATCATGCTTACACCTCCCCTCTGAAAAGTCAAAAATTGGCAAGACTTGAAATATTTTATTCGACTGCAATAGCTTCCCATACAGAAGAAAAAAAACGCACCCATAAGAAAGGAGTTTCTTCCACATTCACTCAGCTCCTGCTGCTTCCTATCTTTTCCAAAAAGGTAGCCAACATTCCTTGTGGATGTCCCAGGCTGCTACAGTAGCTTTGTAATCAAGAATCATCTACAGAATCTTCTACTTAAAACATTCTGCTTCATAAGCCCAAAATGACTAAAATTCTTCTTTTAACTGGACTGACTGTATAAAAACAATACCACGAAAATTTTGCTTCTTGTATCAGATAGTCCTCTGACTGGCATTTTATAAACTAGTGCAAATCAATAATGAGCACAAAGTGGGGACCGAAAGTAAATCCAACAGTGGACTGCACTTTTTCGTTTTTTCTTCCTAACGCCGTCTGCCTCAAAGTGTTTTGCTAGAAAAAGCACATGACAAAGTTATGCTAAAACTATCCAAAACTTAGATAAAACCTTTCTGCATATTATGGTCTCTTTATCTATTATATGATAGCATCCTTTTTTTCTAAAAGTACTGGCCTCTTTCAGGACACAGTAGGTATTATTCACTGAAAAGCTATTTCAATAATTTGTTTCCTCCTAATTGTTCATTGTGAGATGCTGTGCCTAGTCAAACACTGAAGACAGAATTATTAATTTACTCATGGGTTTTCTTATGGCGCTCATAACTAAAATGTCCAAATCTTCATAATGAATATACTTTCACAACACTTCTGTGAAATCAGATGGTATTATAATCTTACCATCAGATTCATTCCTCTACAGATGGGGAGCCCATGCAGGGAAAGATTAAGGTCAAAAACATCTACTCATTTTTAACAGCCAGCTTGAGATGCTAAGACCTTATCTTGCAGAATATTTAGCATTATATTTAGCTAGTGCTGTTATTTACTGACAGATATAGTAGGATCTCTCATTCTCAATATGGATCACTCCTTTATAAGAAACAACACATGCTTAAGGGTTCACAAATGCCTCCTGACAGCAATACTGAGGTTCAGAAAATTAGGGTTAGATGCTCTATTTACTGTTGGTTTTATGAGACATTTAAAAATTTTAAAGGGGTTAGGGTTAGGGCTAGGAGTTAGGGCACCATTAGGGTCAGGGCTAGGGTTAAAGAATGTAATTTTTCACCTCACTGTCAGAAACGGCCCTCCACTTCTGTGAAACTTTAGCAAAAAAATCAGCCTTGAGGCAGACATTTAGAATGGAAAAAATCTCAGCCTAAAGGGTCAAAATTTGACAAAATTAGAATTACCCAATGTGAAAGCTTATCTTGGCCCTAGGTGCAGGCAACAGTATCAGCTCTTGTTCTAACTAGATATTTTGCTCTTGTTCTTGAACGTATAATTTGGTTAGATACTGCTTTGTTCTTTATTCCCCAAAGCCACTTCAGTACTATTATTTGTTCAGAACAGAAACCTTTTAAGTATCTTTCTGCCTAATTTCTAATGAGCAATTTTCAAGTTTGACAGAGTATTGAAAATACAGCAGGGGAATGAGGAAGAGTAAAGAACACTACTTTGAGATGGAATAATCACTAGTCCTAAATTGTAAGCCAGTCATACAAAGTAAGTTGTTTCCTGTAAAGCGACTCTGTGGATGGCTCCCTCACACATACTGCTGCATATTTATTGCTAACTCTCTGCAACTAAGAGATTTCAACTGAGCATGCACAGGACTTTTCTAAAGCATCTTACAACGTTTACAAAATTACTCGATTGTGTATTGCCCAGAACACACAGATAACTTGACAGTTCAGAGAGACAGTCAAAAATATTCCCACTTGTGAGAGTTTCCTCTGCTACGTGCCTATCTTTTGTTTCCTCTGCTGTTAAATTATAAGGAAAATGCCATTAACAATGTGGACAATGAAGGACTTGGACTTCCACTTTCACTACCGGGAAGAAAGCTGCAGAAACAGCTGCTTTTTCTTGACTCATTTTTGGTCTCTCATTAATTTAGTCTTTTGTCTGTTTTGTACGTTTCTGCGATATTCTGCAATAACCAAACTGATCAGTATGACCTGGTCTGCTCGTACACCTCAGGAACAAATAGTATCTACCTAACAAAGTGGAGCTTTGGTCTCCAATGACAGTACACTGCAATAAGAATCTGTGCCACTGAAGGATTATTTTTTCTACAGCGACCAGGATGCGAACCTTAGAAAAAGTGAAAAACACGTTTTCCTACAGCATCAGAAAAGAGATGAAAACCTTGACCCAAGTCATATCCTTCAGCAAATATATTGATAGAAGTTCATACTTGTTGTAAACGTGGCAGAAGCAATTTTTTAAAAAAATTCTGCAGTATGTCTTCTAACAGGTGGTATGTCCAGACCCAATGTAGTAGCAGACTTAACAGGTAAACTGAAAATACTGCTTCCTGACTTGTGAAGCACATTTGGAAGAACATGCAGTATACATACAATTTAATAATTTGGTCTGCTGTGACTCTAATGTAATATTTTAATTCCGCAATGTCCTTGGCACTTCAACAAGGACCATACTGTCAACAGGATACATCATCTGTTTATGCTATGTAGATATCCTAGATACCAAATTAGTTTTGGATTTTACTATATACACAAGGACATCTCCTGAAAACAGTAGGGAGTAACTGATTTGTTCCTGGAACTGAATTTTATTTCTTTAAGATTAACAGACATTCCACACTAAAACAGCATGCAGCAGAGAACAAAGATTAATTAGGTACAAAAATCTGAGGGCTACCTGACTTTAATTTTTCAGTTTACCCAAGAGACTGAAGAGTAGAGATGCATTTTATCAACTCGAGAAATAATAACACTTAGATAGAAGTGTGAAGTCTGAGAAAGATAAACAGTAGTTCAAACTTGTAACTAATGAAAACAGATCCACTCCTAGATTCTCACACAATACCCGAAAACAGTTCAATGTCTGCAAATAAATAAAAAGTCACTGACAGTGGGAGAAAGAGATGTAGAGTCCTCCAAACATGGGTACAAATGCATTTAGAGAAGGAAATCCAGGAGAAAAGACATTTAAGAATAGTCTGTACCTGAGATGTTTCCTTTTTACAGAAGTTACCAAGCACCTCGCTTACCTTGGTTTGGTTGCATGTTCATGTTTGGTCTGGGACCATAGTTGCCCATCGGCTGTCCCTGGCTCATAGTCATCTGATTCTGCACTGGCATGCTCTGTGAGGATGGCACTGAGTGATTATAGCCGCCCATTGATCCATGGCTACTTGAAGGCATGTTCATGGAACTGTTTGTCATATTGAGTTGGTTAGGTCCAGGTCCTTGCATAGGCATATGGTTAGGTCCTTCAGAAAGGCAAACGGACAAAAAAGGTTCTTCATTAAGTATCATAAATCAAGCAAATACAGTCATACTGAATCGCAAAACTAAATAACGGTTATTAAATACAACTACATTAAAACAAAGATAAAACAGAGTTTGCTCATGACGTCCCAACTTAAATTATAAAAACAGTTAACAACAGTCAAAGTTCAGCTCCACTACGCAATACTTTTTCTTTTGTTGAGCAGCTGAAGCCACTAAAATAAAAGGGGAAAATATCATACAGCTCATCTTATATCCATATCATATGCAAAACTAGTCTTTTTAGTACTCACACAACACACCCCGAATTTCAACATGAATTGCACAGTATCAGTCTACCAGCCAGCTTGGTAGCCCTCTCACAGCTACACATAGAATTGTTACAATAGCTGTAACATTTCTGTTTATTCAAACAAACCATACTAGAGACTTTTCTGAAAGTAACAGTTAATACTTTTTTTCCAAAGTCAGGCAGTATTAACACTGACATGGTACAATACATGTAGAATAAAAGTGGATGAACGTATATTTAACATTGTTTGAACATATAATCTATGGCCAATATTCTGCGACTGTATTTACAAATTACTAGGGTGGGAGATGATGACTGGAAGGACAGAAATCAAATTATCAGCTCACCTCTCATGCTTGCAAAGAATCAAAGGAAGAGCAACCTGTCTGGAAGGCCAACTACATCTCTTCACCCTTTATTTCCCCTCTTCTTGACAACACAGGTTAGAATTGGATTGTTCTCTGAGTTAAATCTACTCTCAATGGGTATTTTTAAAAGCATAAACATTACAATACCACCGGATCAGTTTACTCATTACTTTAGCTGGGATAAATGAGTAGCTACTAGGAGTAAAATTCGTAAGAGGTGTGACTAGATATAAACCTGAGCTGGACAAGCTCGAGAAATGGGCCCATGTGAACCTCATGAGGTTCAACAAGGCTAAGTGCATGGTCCTGCACCTGGATTGCTGGTATCAATACAGGCTGGGGAACAAGGGATTGAAAGCAGCCCTGCTGAGAAGGACCTGGGGGTACTGATGGATGAAAAGCTGGACGTGAGACGGCAATGTGCTTTCGCAGACCAGAAAGCCGGCTGTATCAAGAGAACCATGGCCAGCAGTTCAAGGGAGGTGATTCTGCCCCTCTACTCCGCTTTGGTGAGACCTCACCTGGAGTACTGCATCCAGCTCTGGAGCCCTCAGCAGAGGAAAGACATGGATCTGTTGAAGCGGGTCCAGAGGAGGGCCACAAAAGCAATCAGAGGGATGGAGCACCTCGCCTTTGAGGAAAGGCTGAGAGAGTTGGGGTTGTTCAGCCTGCAGAAGAGAAGGCTCTGGGGAGACCTTATTGCAGCCTTTCAGTACTTAAAGGGGGCCTACAGGAAAGATGGGGACAAACTTTTTAGTGGGGCCCACTGTGATAGGACAAGGGGTAATGGTTTTAAACTAAAAGAGGGAAGATTTAGACTAGATATAAGGAAGAAATTTTTTACAATGAGGGTGGTGAAACACTGGCACAAGTTGCCCAGAGAGGCGGTAGATGCCCCAATCCCTGGAAACATTCAAGGGCAGGTTGGATGGGGCTCCGAATAACCTGATCTAGTGGCAGATGTCCCTGCACATTGCAGGGGAGGTTGGACTAGATGACCTTTAAAGGTCCCTTCCAACCCAAACCATTCTATGATTCCATGAAGTGAAAAAAGTAAGTGAAGTGCACGGATTATGCATATGACAAGCACACGACATGAAGAGTTTACGAAGATATGTGCAACCAGAGCATGTGACAGAGTAGGTCAACTGTAAACAAGGCAAGTGTTGATATACACAGAGTTCATCAAGAAGATACCATTGCTGCCAAACATGCCACAAGTGTTTTTTTAAGCCACAAAACACTAAGAAATACAGAAAACTTAGAAGAGGAACCTAGAAGAAACTATGTCAGTAGAGTTGTAGGAAGATAGTGATTTGGTTACAGACCTCCCTGTGCAAAAAAAAAAAAAAAAAAAAAAGAAAAAAAGTATTTACTTTCTGTAAACAGCTCCCAAGTCCTGCCTTCACTAAAGAAATAGCTGCAGCAATCTAGGACAGGGTGAAGGCTAAAATAAGGACGTACAGAGTTGTACACAAGGTCACAGAGGCAATACCAACTGACCTGCAAACAAAAAGATGTAGAAGAAAAAGATAACAATTATCAAGGAACACAGCTACTAAAAGCCAACATGAAGGAACAGAGAACACACTTAAGAATATATTTATCCCCGTGCCCTTTTCAAGGCACCTTACTGAAATGAACAGGTAAGCATATTTTATCAAGGGAAGTGAAAAAGCTAAAAGGTATCATACACACAGTTCTCTGTTCCTGCAAAACAAGGTGAGCGGAGATTGCTGAATGGTACAAAGGCAGGCCCACCACAAATACAGAAAAAATAACTCAGTGAATAAGATTATGACCATGACAAAGAAATACAGATGCCTACACTGTCCCTTCTTCAATTCAACACTGCCTAACTCTGCAACACTGAGAAAAGAGAGACGGTTTAATTACGAAAAAATGAGATCATCTCTAACCATGATATCATCAATGCGTTAAAGTAAAGCTGAAGTGAAGAAAAGCTCCAGAATGTAGTGCCAAGCAACTCTATAGGACTGCTAGAAGACTAGTTTCTCATCTTCTCTCATAAGAAAAGGAAGACCACACAGGATTAGTGCCAGAAAGTCAGCCACTCCCAGGTCCTTTGTTACTTTTTTTTTTTAAAGGAAGAAATTATCAATAGCAGATTTCAGAGAGCTACCGAAGCACACAGCGGAGTAAGTTTTTAAAAACTGGTAATGTTAAGAAGCAAAATGGGGAAGGCAAAAATCATCACAAGAGAAGCTGAAAAAATAAAACACCTTGTTTAAAAGGCTGGTTTACACTTCATGTCTAGGGTAGCACCAAAACAGGGAAAGTATTCATAAGAAAAAGCTAGCACATGAAACGTCAGGCATGCATATGTTCTGAGGTCAAAATCAGGTAGTTTGTTAGTCAGAAGCTAGAAGACAAAGGAAAAGCCAAGATCATAATATCAAAAAACCTTGCAAATGAAAAATAGTTAAGAACAAACTTTACAAATAATTTTTTTTATAGTTTTCCAAAATATTTCATGCAGTTCTCCTGCACATAAGGACACAACAGTTCACTATTTTTTCTATGTGAATGAATGAAATAGGAAGAGCAGAATATGAATGAAATACGAATGAACGAGACACAAAGTGCTTATCTGCCATTAAAAAAACTGCTTTAAATGCTATACTAATTACAAAAAGTTAGTGGAATAGGTATCTATCTAGACTATAAACAGAAATTCTTTTTTCCTCTTTGCCACTTATGGACAGTATCTTAGTTCTGAGAAGCTGTAAGCCAGCGTTAAGTGCATTTGAGACTACATTTGCAGCAAGGAAAGACAGACTTTGAGAGAACTTGTTGGTAATACACAAGCACCTGTTATTCAGAAAGGTGACCTACCAGTTCCAGGACAGAGGTCAGAGAACCCTACGGCAAATCTTACCTTTCTACTTTCTACATATGATAAAACAAGCTCAAGAAATCGGGAAGATAACCTGCCACCAGCACAACCCAGTTCATCATCTCCTTCCAAATCCAGGCTATCCTTACTTTGCATCACACAAACTCTCAGTTAATGTAACTCTTCAGACAGTAATTTTTCCAGGTAAAAGCCATAATTCATCACAGGTACAGACAATACTCAATTCCACCACAGGCTGGAAAAGGTTTGTTGTAACTGTCTTCACTAGTAAGAGGATACAGACACTCATTTATCAGGGGATGCAATTAAGGGCCTCAGCAGCACTTCAGGTCCTTTATTAACCAGAACACAAGTATAAGAAAAATCATCCTTTGCCCTTTAGGCAATGGGAGAGCAGAACTTTAAATCAACTTGTGCCCTGACCATCACTAGGCTGTTCTTTTAATCCTCTCATCAACCCTTCCACCCATAGTCAGTCATGTGGAAGCCCCTGCTCAGATAAGGCCTTCCAGAAATCCTTAGCTGGTATTTTTAAGAGCCTGCATCTTATTTCTTCCAGACTGGTCAACTTATGTCTGTTGACCCTGGCCTCTTGGTTTGCACCTTAGTGACTTTATTCCTTTTGGACAGATCATCTCTTCAGATATTTAAGGTTTTGCATCTGGCTTGTATTACAAAGTGTCTACGTAACTTTAGAGCAAGTGCCCTATAAACAGAAAGCAAATGCACGCACTGCAGAAATGATTACGAATACATGCCTATGAAATACACAAAGGCTTGCATACAAGCAAACTAGCAAACACTTAAAGAAAACAATCATTCAGCTATCCACTTAACAAGATGATTCTGTTTCCCCTTCTCCAATGCCTAACTATGAAATGATTTTAGCATGCCTTTCTGATATTAAAGATGCCCTCATCTTAAGCTGTTTATCTTCACATCCTCAGAGACAACCTTAAACAGAGAAGGGAAGGAACAGACATTCAAAAAGAGGGAGTACGTTGGAAGAAAGGCTAAATTAAAGCTTAGTGGGAAACTGCATTTAAGTATCTGTCTAGGTGAATACCAAAACAAACCTATTTACCTATCACATATTTTCATAAGAGCTCTTTTCTTATTCTATCTAATTACAAAATATGTATGTTTAAGGAGTGACTTTTCTCCCCTGTGGCTCTGCAGTGAAGTCATTATGCTCACATTGTGACTTGGTAATCCTTCTCCTTGGAAAAGATCATTATAATAACAATAATATGATTACACTAGAGGGTCAAAGAGACTGATTTGTGAGAGGCAATGCTATTCTCCATGGGAGCTGATGGATCTTAGATGGATAGACGACTCCACAACCAGAATATCTCTGCCCTACTTAGGGAGCAGCATATATTGCTCTTTCCACTTCCAAATGCAAACCATGACCAACACACGTATGATGAAACTAACTTCTTCTCTAGATCTTTTATTACACTTCCTACACACAACCTCTGGAGGCTATTCAGCTACTCTTCTCAGAAAAGCTGTCGCTAACACCATCAGGTCCATTTTATCAGGATTTGCACAGAAATTAGAGACCACAGAAATCATTATTATATTAAGCTCTGCACAGTTATTTACTGTGTTTGTGGTCGTGGAGCTTATCTTTGTGACCATTGAGAGATGAATTTTCAAAGATTCTTTGACAGCAGTTTCTTTTCTTGGAAGAATCAATACCTTGAAGAGCTTTTGTATGAAAAGTTCCTCCATACAAAACAATGAAGGGGTCCTGAACAAAAGCAATCCTGGGAATGCAATTTTAAGCTGAAAGCCAATTCACATGAAATAGGCAGTATGACTTTATGAGAAGAAATTCTAGAAAACAGCCTCTATATAAAGAAGCAGGCTTTTCCAGGGCCTACTCCATTCTGATCTGACTGCTAAAGGGAATAGTTACCCCTAAGCCAGTACTGGTAGGCACAATGCGGAATTTTATCATCTTGTTTCACTGCTTTGTTTCTGAATTCCCAAGCACTTTTCTTTTTATTACAAAACAGGATGGCATAAAAACTGACTTAAAATTTACACCTAGAACAATAATCTGGAGGCCATTTCTTTACAAATCCCTTACGATTCAACACATCTTCAATAATAAAGAACACAGAGGATTAGTGGAAGCTGGATCACTTTCTGTATAAAAGAGGTTTTTATATTATTATTTTTTTTTAACATTTACCCACATTTTAAACATCCCCTTTAAGATGTATCTATTTTATTCTTATCTAATTATTTAACTACGATGATTTCACATTATCTTTTTATGGAAGGATTTGTGTTCACTCAGCCACAGGCCAATACCTTTCCCCAATAAGCCTTCTAAAGCCAGCTGTACTGCATGGTTTCAAACAGACTAAATTTAGCCAGTTCTGTTCATCAGAGGAATGCTGTGTGTCAGCTACATCAAAGCCCAAGGGCAGCCTGATAAACACTGAATACAGGTCACGTAGCTCTGTAGCTAACAAACTCTAAGAGAGCTTGTACTCGGGGGCATTCAAAGCAGTTTTGTCATCAACAATCTAGTATCCCCTGAGCCCCCATGTCGTTTCGGTTGCCAGGCAACGCTGGTGTTAATGTCTTAGAGGAGAAAAACTTACCAGGCATCTGGCCGTTCATCTGGTTCTGCATGTGTGGTGCAGGAGGGCCCCCACCTACCATACCATCTGAAGACATGTTGTGGGAGCGCGGTGGTGGGGGAGGGCCGCTCTGACTCATCCCGCCTGGACCCATAGGCATATTCTGTGTGGGTGGCTGAAAGGAGACAGTTTAGTCAAACACGAGAAGCAGTTAGTCTGACAAATATACTATGTGTACATATGGTACAGCAGTTGCCTATATTGTTCAGCGGGGTATGAAAGAAAGCACCGGAACGCATTTCTTGCTCCTTCTGAGACGCTTAACTCCTCCCAATATTAATTTCGGCAAAACATTTAATCTTTCAATCAATTTTACATGAGGTATTACGTGCAGACAACACCACAGCACCTTCAAGCACCGCTTTAAAATGAAAAAAATACAAATCAATCCCTCATTAAAAAATTATATCTGAACAGTTTAAGATTGCTGGAGTGGTTCCCTCACACACACGCAAAAGCTTTCCTTCAAAGCAACATTTGGGGAACGGGAAAAGAACTCCTCCATTATAACTCTCTCACATCAACAATTTGTTGCCGTTAACAGACCTTGCACCGGGACAAAACAGGTACAGCAAGAGATAAAAGCCTCTCAATGCTCGTAGAGGAGCAAAAAATTTGCACCTGGGTGTGGTAAAGCATTTGCTATCTCTTCCCCCCTCTCCCCCGAAGCGCTGAAGGCCTAGTTCGTAATTCCGTGCCAAACACCCCCTACAGACTGGAAGCACATTACTGCTGGCCTCCAAAGGTCCAGAGACAGCTGCCTAGAAAGGATGTTTTTGGCAAATTTCCTAATGAAATTGTGAGGAAAATAACTGAATAACCTTGAGAGTTCAAAGAGGGAGAGCAAGGAAAACAGTAAGTACAAAGGGGAATTTACTATAGGTTCTACTCAGGGCAATGTAAGGAGATGCAGAAACTGCTAGTAGCCAGCTCGTTTTCCTATTAAAAACACCTGTGAGACTGTACGATCCTCCTCACATACCTTAGCCAAATGCTTTCAGGGAAACAAAAAAAAAAATCATCTCTGGGAGAGCGAACACCTCAGTCGCTGGCTTTTGCAGACCCTCTCTGAAAGGCCGTAACTTCATGCAAAACCTGTCCTGTGAGACAACCACGTGTGTATTTTTCAACACTTCACAGAAACAACCAAGCAGGTGATCCCTAAGTTCCTGCCCAACCCAGTCCCCCTTAACATCTACAACTACTCATCAAGAGTTTCACAAAAGATACGACATAATACAGTAGAAAAGTGTAAGTCTTTCCAAACGAGCGTAAGGTGGGACGAGTGTAAAGCCCTTTCTGGCCTTGGAGAAGGCAACACCAGGGTAATACAGACACACATGCATTTGCTTGCCAGGGGGACAGGAGGAACAGTACTAATTTATTTTCTCAAAATTTCTTTAAATACATCAAAAGCATGTATTATTTTCCCTGCAATATTTAAAAAAATTCCTCAAGAAATTAGTGAAGAGCTTTTTTAGCAGTAGGAAGGAAGGAGATGAAGGAAAAGGCAAGCAAGTAGACGGCTTCTCTTACTAAATTTCTTTCATTCCTCCACAATGAGGAATTACACAAAGAATAACCTTTTATAAGCAAGTTTATTCCTCATCCTATAGCAGAAGTGGTAGATGGTGGAAAAGGCAAGAGTGAGAAGCATCTCTTCTCTCTGAACAGTGCGAGTGGAATGCTGCTCCGTTTTGCTTGATCCTCCTCCATTACTAAGCAACCAAAGCAAGGACACCTCAGCAAAGTCTTCCTTCCCTTCACCTTTGGAAGCCCACTATCATCCTACTTTTGCATCTAACAGAAATCATCTAAAACTGATGTAAAGAGAAATAAACAAACCAAAAACCCCAAAGAGACTATTTTTAATTTTTATTTAGAAAGTAATTTTTGGAATACCAGCAAAACCAACACACTTGGTTTCTCCACATGAGCAGCTAGAGCTCAGAGCATTACAACAGTCCCACATCAGCAAACAAAGCAAAGCCAAAAACCATCCAAGTTTAAATGTTTTCAGAATTAAAATGAACTTCTTGGATTCCACATATAAATCATTAGTAAACTCACTGTTCACACAACATACTGATAATGGAAAATACTATAAAGTACTGAAAAATTTTAGATCATACATAGGTTTTAGCTATCCTGCAGGTGTTACTGCACAAACATGGGCATACCCTTATGCATGGAAAGATGGACAAAAAAACCTCCAAAGATTATTTGAGACAAAACTATATATTCCAACTCTGAAATTTATTCTGGAAGTTTTCAAAACATCCATTGTTTGACATTAAGACATACGCTGCAATTATTAAAAAAAAACAAACAGTGTTGAGAGTGCAAACATTCAAGGACAGGAAAAAAAAAGTATTAAGGATTTAAAAAAATCCCATTAGATACAAAAACCTGCAAGAGACTTCACAAACCACGGGGAATTGAGAGAACTGAGGGAGTAATTAAAAACACCCAGAAAGGTACTACCAGGAAATAATTTAGCAAGAGCAGCTTCTGGATATGGAAAAAGCCCAAAGACCTGTGTGAATCCATTTCAGATTCTTAAAAATAATGCACGAAAAAGGTCCATGTTGAAAACAAATTCAATCTTTCATTAAAATAAACTACCCCATAAGATGACTAGAAGGTAGGTGAACACTGTACCTCTTTTTATAAAAAATAGTAAGATCAATTCTAAGAATCATAAATCTGTGAGCCTTGCTCCCCAAGCTACAAGTAAACTGATGAATGTAATTAGAGTACTTGAAAACTCCAAGGATGATAAAGCTAAAGATGAGTTAGTAGAGTGTCAATATAAGGAAGTCATATCTTTCTAATCTATTAGAAATTTTCAAATATATAAATTAAACCACTTAGCTGCATATTTAATAAAAACTTCTTTATACAAGTTTTTTGACAAAACTTTTGGGAAAATATGTTGTTCAGGGGTATACACTTTCACTGATCAGAAACTGCCCAAAGGGAAGAAATAGAAAATAACCTTACATGAAGTTCAGAAAATAAAGGAACATATAGAGGTCCCCTGAAAGTATTTGTTAGTACATGTCAACATTTGAAGACGTAACATTAATTACTGAAAACTGAAGAAGAAAAAATAAGCAGAGTGGTGCCAGGTGAAATTCAACATGGCTAAATATACAGCAATTACACTGAACGTTGAACCGCTCTTTCTTCAGAAAGAAGAAACTTCTATTGCAACTTACACATAAAAAAAAAAATTGAACATCACACAGACAGTTTGGTGGAAAAAAATTAAAAAAAACCATAAAAAATATTCAAAATACCCATGTTCCCTTTCTGATTACCTGCAGTACTTGGATATATCAAAAGGGAGGTACAATATCCAAGAAAAAAAAAAATGCCATGGTATTTGTGATCATGATACATGTTCAGTTTGAGGAAAGGAATCACAGAAAGATACTGTAAAATCAGAAGGATTCCAAAGACAAGCAACCAATGATTCAAGACTTTGAATGTCTTTCATCTGAAATAAATCAAAAAGGACAGATTTTATTTTTTTTTTAAACATTGAAAGGAAATGAACATAAGAGGATATGACAGAAATACAATTTAATGTATGATACATACAAAAAGTAGATCATCCAATTTATGCTTTAACAACAAAGGAAACCCCAGGAGAATAGTCAATAAATTGAGGAATCACATTAAACATACAAGACACCACATAAATCACATAAACGTGAGGAATTCATCAACGTGAGACACTAGAAGAAAGTTTAAGTAAGATTCAGAGATAATCACACATACATATGCACAATCAAAACAATTATATTATATAGGATTTTTTAGAAGTGTTATAAGCCTCCATGTCAGGGTCATAAACCCATCACTATCTGATAGTAATTACAAAGAAATGTCTCCTGCAGATATAATTACTCCCTAGTGAAATTCCTCCAGAGTACACTGGCTGCAGTCGGAAGAAAACAAGAAAAAAATATTTTCAAATGGCAATTTTCCTATTTCTATCAGAGTTGATCCAGGCTTTTACAGGTGACAAATTTGTTTTAAATCATCTTGAATTAAAAAACAAAACAAAGAAAAAAAACCCCTATAGAACCTGGGTCATTTAACTTTTTTTGTTCTTTACAGAAGTTAAGGAAATTGACTACCTCCAGTAACATGCACTATGCATGATAAAGACCTTCTAAAATACAAAATGACTACACGGTGTTCAAAAGCCAGATAATAAGAAAAGGAAAAAGAACCCCCCCCAACCTTTGTGACGGGAAACTTACCCACCATGAACCCTACCCATTCAGCCTAGAGAAGGGTGAACTGACATCCAAATGTAGTTAGGTTAACAGAACCAAAGGAAAGCCTACTTTCCTCTTTCTGCTGGATGACTGACAGAAAGGAATGGAAATTAAAAATCACTGCTGATTTTATTCTAATTGTAAAGTAGAAAATACTAAATATTTTACTATCAGTAAAAAGTATATTAAAGAATTAGAAGTAAGATGTCAGACATGGCTTCAGTTGCTAAATGCTAATTTTTGGCTCACTTAACCCAACACACAGATTACAATTTATAGCCGCTATAAGCATTTAAAATTTATCAGAGCATGGAGGAAAACAAACAAACAAACTTATTTTGTCCAGCTCTGGAAAACTGAACTGGAAAGAGACTGAAACTGACCTGCAGTTGTAACCAAAAAGAGACAAGAAAAAAACCCATTAAATTTTAACTGACAACTTTCAGCAAACAAAATCCTACTAAACTCAAAAGTTATTTGAAAGCATACACTTAAAATAATAGTCAAACTGCATACTTTTTTTAGAAGATTTTCTTTTAAATAATAAATTAGATAAAATGAAGACAGCAAACAATAAAAGCTGCCATGGTGCAATTGTACACCTGGAACTTTCATCTATCATCTCTTATCTGCCCTATCAGATTTTTCTTACCATCAATAGCAGGTTGAAAGATTTGTTTATGGAACATTTATTCTTATAAAAACTGAGGTGGAATACCAACTCAGTCATCAATAAAATGTAAGAGACAGGAAATACTATTAAGTACACTAACACACAGTATTGCTAATCAATACAAATAGCAACAGATATTTAAAATACACGATCAAAAATACAATTTTCTTGAAAATCTCCCAGAGTAACAATTAAAAGCTACGTGGAACACAAACATAAAAGCCTTCTGATCTTTCTAAGAGAAGCTCTAATGCAGGATTTAATCAGTCATCTTTGTTTTCAGTTCTCAAATACCATTTTCTGCAAAGCAAAATATCCCATCCCAGGAGGTACCCTGCCCTGCGAATATCACATTGCTAATATCACAGCACCTGTCCCAGTCTCAGAGAACAGTACTCTGTTGATAAGTGGTGATGGCACCTGCAGAGTACTTACTGAGGTGTCAGACTGGGAAATAAGATCATAAAGGAATACATTTTTGAGATTTGAAAGAGGCAAGATTTATTTAACTGGGTTATGCTCTTCTTCTACAAGGTGCAGAGTATTCTAGTACTGCGAGTACCTTAAAAGAAAAAATAACAAACCTACGTCAGTTCTCAGCAAGTGTAATATTTGGGGGTAGGGAGGATTTCTACATGAAAAGCATTTACAATTGTGTCTAAATAGTGAAGTTAATTACATTTGTAATTTGTGTTCTCTCCGTTGGAGTACTAGTTGTGACACTAGCAGTAAGGAATTCTAAACTTAGAATGACAACCAGTTTCTAAATCTCGATTTACTTTGGTATCCTCAATAATCAGACTTAATATTTGTATAAAAAAAAAAAAAAGAGTTAAAATAGCGCATAATGGAATACTTAAACACTTTGCTTAAACAGGAATCTTTAACTGTTTCAAACCGCATGTATCACTGCATAAAGATATTCCACTGTACAAATATTCTTTAGCATCTTTTAAACAACCAGAAAATTTAACCCTAAAATACTTAACATCCATGTAGCAATAGCTCTTTTGATACTTAAAAGATAAACACACAAAATTCTTACCTCTATATAACTAGAAATTATTTAAATCGAAAGTATGAATTCAGATGGTTTTATTTTAAATGACCAGGAATAAGTTAACTACGGACATTAATTTGGGGAACACTGAGCTATAGAAACAAGACAACTTCAGAGGTACTCCGTAATTCCCCCCATAAAATGCAGTTCCTATCTGTCCTCAAAAAACAGGAGCTTCCTGCTCCACAGCTGTTTACCTCCTGCCTCTTTGGCTTTTAAGATGGTTTAATGCCTGGTCCAATATGTACAGCTTTTGCTTGCATATAGCAACCAAAGAGAATACTTCCACTTCTATTTCAGCTAGAAGGTCTTACATAAACTCAATTAAAGGAGAAAGAATCCTGCAGAACTCTCAGAGTATTTCACTGGGGAAAGAGCAAAATCATAGAGGCAAAAGGATTCGGTACCTCTGTTACCAGACTGCCTGGTGCAGCTCTCAGCAAACTGCTTGGGGTTGAAAGAGGTATTTATTGTGCAGATACTGTACTACAGAGAGGCAAATCACACCTTCAAGTATGAAAGAATTACACTTTAGAGCATACTTCTGATTCAAATCGGCTGCTATTTTTACTGATTTCTAAGTCAGACACAGAAGTTAGCAGGCAACAGAAGTAGTTTTTTGTGTACGGTGCACTAGCTCCCCATGTGGACACACCTGATTAGCAATACATGCAAAGTAGCTGACAGAAGGTAGAGTGATCCTCTTATTTAAAGTGGAGTACATTAGCGTTCTATGAATTCACTCCTAACATGCTAACAACTTAAATTCCCGTATTCTGATTATTTTTATTTTTAGTGGAATTGCTGGCTTATGAAGCTCCCTCCAGCGGCCCTCCGTTTCCTAATACTACCCTTTCAGTTGTGCCAACACGGCCATTTACATAGCCCTCCAGTTAATCTGAACTAATCCAGCATGAAAATATCCCCCTTTCCACCTAATTAATCTGGACTGATTCTCCAGATTGGTTCATCATACAACAACTTCAAAACATCAGAGCAGAACTGCAGCTGACAAAGAGTACGGCTCTGGTTATGTCAGCATAACCACTCCCATCAAAAGGAACAGCCAAACTTCTTTCCAACATTTAAAAGCCTCTCTGGAACAAAATGAACAACGTGGAAAAGCAATTTTTATTATAAGACCATGGATAAACTGAGGATCCACAATCTGAAAATTATTTTAAAAATGCAGCATACCCAATTCTTTTTTCCTAAAACACAACAACACTATTAGCCCCAAAAGATGCATATCAACACAGGGACTGGTGGTGTTGCAGAGATTCTATGAATAGGCTAGGGGAGAAACAACTCACAAAACATAAATCACAGCAAATTTGGTTGTATTTCATTTAAGTCTTCTAAAAAGCTTTTAGTACTGAAAATTTTACAAGATTTCCTCCCATAATGAGCAGATTTTCAGTTTCCTGGTAGAATTGAGGAACGTGCTCTTTCATGCTCCACCAAAAAAAAATAAAATTAAAAAAAAATAATATATATATAAAAGTAGCTATTTGTAAAACTAGTTCTCTTTTGGTTAATATCTCATAACCACGTTTTTACATACAGTGAACACATAGGCAATCAGAGTGTTCACTTAGAGGTCCGAAGTCAAACATCCAAAGCCCTAAAGAAAGAAAATGGATACAGATGATCATGTGCTGGCCTTGGAGCAAACACAATTAAGACACTCAACCTCTCTGTAAGCACTTATACCACTAAATCATAATGCATTGCTTTTAGGACTGGTTATTGCAGTCACACCCTAAGAACTAGGCTACTGACAGCAATAAAGAATTAAATCTCATCTCTTAACAGACCTGTAATACCGCAGAACTTCAGGAAAAGTCTTGTTTACCATGTTATTCAAAGCACTGAGTCTCTGAGATCACTCACACACAGTGGCAACGCTGAATTCTTAGAATAACGTGGTACTACAATGTAAACCTAAATATTCTAAAGATGTTTCTCATCTTTAGTGACAAAGTCTAACCAACTATGGGCTACAGACTATTACCAAAGGAGGCTTACTCCATGTGTTTCTTGCTCACAAAACACAGGAAATATTTTTTGCTATGCAAAATCAACATAGAAAATAAAAAGGTAGAGTATGAGCAGTTGGAGGAAGAAATAAAATAAGAAATTACGTTCTTCAGGGAGGATGCAAGGACAAATAGATTAGCTTTTATCAATTATGGATTTTCACTAGCTTGATCGTTTCTAATAATGGTACAGGAATGTGAAGCTTGATTTCTTTTACCCATCCCAACCACACTGGCTCCACTTGCCCCTCATTTGAAGATCAGCAGGCAAGTTGCTCTTTTGGGTAAGTTACTCTAATGTGAAACTCCACACCAAACAGAAGCATTCAAATTTCTTGCTTTAAAGAACACAATCACTGTTAGCGTCATCGCCTAGAAATCCTCCTCAGGGTGTACTTGCATAATATGGTGGGTATGAATGCAACATCTTTCCTTCCTTTCTCAAAAAATCTGCTGCCTAATGTTTCTCTTTTAAAACTTAGAAATTATCATGATTTTTGAAAACTGTTTAACAAACATTTAATCAGACTAATTATTCTCCAAAATCCAAGCTCCACTTCTAACTAATAGCTCACTTGCCTCTTGACAGGAAACATTCAGCCTTTATTTTGCTCTGTTCTCTATTCAGTTTACAAGTAGTTGAACTTGAATTTGGCACGGACTTGCGTTCTGAAAGGCTAATGCAGAGTAATACACCATACTGCTTTGTGTATCTGCTTTAAAACTAATTTAATTCAACACAATACCATTCAATATATACTGAATTAAGCCAGGGGTTTAAAGACCTACACCAGCTGTGATCAGCAAGAAAGCAGATACCACTAACAGATATTCTGCTATACTAGCCGGTATCAGACTTTTCAAAGCCTTTGGTACATCAGTGGACAAGAATTTTATTAATTTAAGATTTCTCTCATCTTCAGTCACAGGAGTTTTATCTGCAAGTTTTATTTTAAGCTGTTAAAACTGAGCCACATTTGTCTTTTCTTGATGTCATCTTTCTTTTTAAAGAAAAAAAAAACAACAAACAAAACAGTATCAAGATAATTTGATTAACATAAATATTTTAGACGAGTTTCACATTCAGAATAAAGGCTAGTAAAAAAGCCGAGTGCACTGTTCAGTTCCTAAGACTCTGAATTGTTCGTACAAACTAATCACATCACAAGTACATTAAAGCCAGACTAAACATTACCCTTCTGAAAAGTACTGAGGTGTATTTAAGATCATAGGAGACTTTCCACTGATTGAGTAAAACCATTCTTACATTTAAGACTCCTATTTAGCCACCTGAACTCTGCAGCTTTAAAAAAAAACAAACAACACAACAAACCCAAACACACACAAAACCCCAAAACCAAACAAAACAAATGTCTTCCAGTAAGGAACCTGAGGAAGAAGTTTTAGTCAGGCATTAGTAATGATGTCTAATGGTTCTACCTCTTGAAGCAGTTTCTTTGGAAGTAGCCAGCATGTCAGTGTTTGCTGATGTTAAGTGTCCGTAAAAAGCAATCACCGTTTTATATAGAAGCGTCTTCTAACTAAAACGGCATGAACTCTGCCCTAATCCGTGAGACAAGTTTGGGAGCAGAATAGATTAAGGGACTTCCCAAGTCCTACAAAAAGCGTTAGTTTTGAGAGAAGTCTCTCAAGCAAGAAAAAATATTTTTATTAATAACTTTATTAATAAGCCTTCCAATAATATGAAATTAAGAAAAATAATTTAGTGAGATGTGCACACTTTTGTACAACTCAGACACAATGAGTTTTCTTGGAAGTCACTTCACGTACACAGTTTAGCTTGCTACTGGAATGAACTGGCACATTCAATATGAAAGAAAACTGCCACATTATAAGTGTGAGTAATAATCATAAGCATTTATTTCCATCACCTTCCTGAAATACACACTGAAATCAAGTGCTCTGCACACTCATAGAAGGCAAATTGCATTATGTAAGAAAAACCCTGGAAAAAAAAATAAATCACTTTTTCTGCATGCAAAAAGCCCCAACAAAACAAGTGTTCCCAATTAAATAACTCCTGCAGACCTCCATATTTGCCTGTTATCGAACAAATGCTAAAATGAAAAGGCTCAAGTAGAGGACAAAAAAATCCCCTCTACTTTTCCCAATACAGTGATGGTTGTGAGTTGTTTTCCCATAAATATTTGGCAAAAGTAAGACATATAGGAACAGGATAATGTCCAGGTCAAAAAGTCTCTTTTCATTCAGCAGTTTGCAATGACTTTTTAATGTCAATAAGACACTCTCTCGCAAGAAAAAGAGAGAAATAAGTCAGGGAGAATAAGATACCTTTTCTGCACTTTGAGATTTAATGTAGTTAGAAACACACACACACACACACACTGCTTCACTACTGCTTTTGGGGGGGTTCTCTTGGAGGTCCCAGTAACCAACTTTAATTCACAGAATGGTCAGGGTTGGAAGGGACCTCTGGAGATCATCTAGTCCAACCCCCCTGCCGAAGCAGGTTCACCTAGAGCAGGTTGCCCAGGAACACATCCAGGCGGATTTTTAATATCTCCAGAGAAGGAGACTCCACCACCTCTCTGGGCAGCCTGTTCCAGTGCTCTGGCACCCTCAAAGTAAAGAAGTTTCTCCTCATGTCGAGATGGAATTTGCCATGTTCCAGTTTGCGCCTGTTGCCCCTTGTCCTGTCACTGGGCACCACTGAAAAGAGTCTGGCCCCATCCTCTTGACACCCGCCCTTTAGATATTTATAAGCATTGATGAGGTCCCCTCTCAGTCTTCCCTTCTCTAGGCTAAACAGACCCACATCTCTCAGCCTTTCCTCATATGAGAGGTGCTCCATTCCCTTGATCATCTTTGTAGCCCTCCACTGGGCTCTCTCTCCAGTAGTTCCCTGTCCTTGAACTGGCGAGCCCAGAACTGGACACAGTTGCATCTTGGCTCTCTACAGTTCAAGGATACTAATTCTTTGCTGTTGCCTCCCTTAAAAGTAGCACCGGTGGAAATCAAAAGAATGCAACAGTCTCGTGTTCCTCACTATTCGAGTCCTTTTTGGAAAGCTAACATATCCCATATGGGGGTGGTAAACAGACTTTCCACTGCTGTCCACGAAAGAGAATATCTGCCATAACTCGCAAAGCGGCAGCAAAAAGTTGCATCAACTTTACATGCAAACTTAGCAACAACTCTCATCCAGCTGGGAATGTCCTTAGTAATGCTGCTGTTCACCTGGCTGAGAAAAGACTGGTTGACACAAGGAGATTAACCTCGCACTTCTTTCGTCTTCCAATGTGAAGGAAAGCCTCTTACCCCAGAAGTCATAATTTAATACTCTACATTTATGATGCATACAAAGACAACAGGAGCTTTGTTATGACATTGGAGTTTCAAAGTCTTTCTTGTTCTATTCACCCACTGCCTGCAATGCCTGCTTCACCTGTTGCACCTTTTCCTCACTTGCAGGCCCTTTATAGAATCATTTCTCTGCATGATACAGTTGGTTCACTATACTTTTGTTTAGTGCAAGATTTATCTTGTTCCCTACAGGCAACACCACACTTTCAGAAAGGATGTACAGTATTTGATCAGAATAGCACATTCTAAAAGATGTGGACAGAGGCACAGAAGCTGACTTTCTTATACTAAAAAATACAACATTTACGTCCAATAGAAAAGACAGGAAGGAGGCAGTAACTACCTCGAGTAATCCCGACAGAAAATGTGAGGGAGAACATACAAGCGTTTTTCCCAGCAGGATGAAGCATCAAGTCTAAGGACTATTGTGAGAGAATACAACGAAGTTATCATCAGGTTCAAGTAATTTTAGCTTATATTAAAAGCTTCAATGAACCTGATTATTTAGCTCTTTTGTTCAGTGTGAATGTTATCTCAACAGCAGCATTCTCTTTTCAACTTCATTTGATCACACAAAACATTTTACAAAAACTAATAGTCAAGTTTTGAAATTTCTTGAGTGTATTTTCCTGATAAAACAAAAACAAGATAAAATTTAAACAAAAAAGAAAGTGTAGTTTACTAGAAGAACAATCTTCCAGATATGAATAGATCATATGGAATCCAACTTCAGAAGCTATTCAGAGTCAAGCCCTCCTAAGTTATATGTGAAACTACTGCAACAGTAATATCATAAATTTCATGTATTTTACTATTAAAAATAGTGGATGTTTACACACACAGTATCTTGCTCCATATTTAACTGTCACCACCCGCAACCCTTGAAATTAGTAAGACTGTTCAACAGCTGACACAGAAGCATGCTGAACAGAAACATAATACTTCGAAGTCAACTTGAGCCTCATCAGCTCTTAAACAGAAAGCCAATAAAGGCAAAGAGTCTGAAGTAGTTTATTTTGCATTGAAAAAAAGCAGTAGCTCACACATTTCCAAATTTTTCTGGCTAGAATTTGTTGTGAAGACAGAAAGAATTTAAATGTTTTTCTAAAAACCCCAACAAAAAGTCGTTTTATCTCATTATGTTACCACATTTCAGGCAAATCATCCCAGAGTTGACTTAGTAGGTCAGAACGTCTACACTTAGGTAAGACTGAACATCTAAACTTCATTTTGTATTTTAGTTTGAAATAAAAACTACGAAGCTACCTTTTTATTCCCCCACCCTCAGCTGTCCAAAGAGGATTCCCCACACCCCAAACAAAACCCACTATGCTGTTGTCTCACTGCTGTGGAATATTCCTCACATTCAAGATCAGAAATGCACTTCAGTCTTGATCTGCAGAAGTCTCTCTCAGCCCTATCTTCATTTTCATTTAAGAAGAAAATGTCATCACATTCAACTTTAAGAACAGGGCTGTTCACCAGGGACTAGGATAAGGTCAAATTCATTTCCAGTTGCCATCAGAACCAGGATATGAATTAAGCCTCCAAAAACATATTAGTTGAGTAATACACACAGCCCTCTTAAAGGTTTCTTTCCCTCCCGCTCAGCTACAAGGATGGATTTATAAAAAGAGAAGCCTCTACAGGCACAACAGGTTGGACGTAATGAAGTACTGTTTCTATAGTCCTCTAGGTACCAACTTGAAAGGATGCTTTGCTAGTAGCAATGACTGGAGAACACTTCTCCAGAGACCAAAGAGAAAGTAATTCAATTTCAGTTGGTGAAAACTAGTATCTAAGAATGACTGTTTTATAGACATTCTTTTAAGCTTCATATTACAGAAATGAATCAAGACTGTATTAATTCAAGAAAAGTCTTACTACCAAAAAACAAAGAACTTCCTTGTGTTACTCACAATGAACTCCCCAAGCTTTCTGATTAACACAAAAAGCAAACAGCAAGCTATTGTGATGTTTGTTGTATCTTTCCTTACTGCTCCGTAAAAAATGGAAAGGGGGAAAAATTGGAGGTATCTTATACAATAAAGAGTTCAGGAATACAGACTCAGAAAATTCCAGCTTAAAAAAAAAAAAGACAGCAAGTATTATCTGAGAAATGCTTCATTTGTAAAGTGATGCAGTGTTTCAAGTTAAGCTTGCATGACTTTATTTCTTGCGTATTATCATTATTCACCTTAAAAAAAGGTTACTTTCTAATACAGGAGAGAGGCAAAGAATTTAAGAGACTCACCTAGAGTTGAGAAAAGCAGACAAAGATTTACCCAACCTCATTCCACTGAGGCAAAAAATAATAAAAAAAAAATTCCCCCCCACTTTTCCCTGATGTAAGAGGAAAAACAGATTACTGTTGTAGGAGCTAAGACCCACATCAACAGAGTTCTTAGGTGAGGAAAAAACACTAAGACCATCTATGAGGCAAGCCACATACTCTGGATTAAAGATGCAGCGCACAGGTTATCAATCTTTAGTTAAACAAGTCAGATTTTGAACAACACCTAAACGGTGAGATTACTAGACTCCAAATACAGCATGAAGAGACACTGCATTTTGTATATGCACTGTACAGTAAATCAGAGGCTAAACATTTGGTCATTGCCTCAAACACTTCTGTGTGGTTTTGTGCTGTTTGTTTGGTTTGTTTTTTTTTCCTCCAGGAACCCAAATAAAATCTGTTCCCTACTTTTACACTATTTTGTACTTACTGCTGGTAGTAGAGACTGCATGTTCTGGTTGGAGTCAGCTATAGTGGCTAGGTAAACCAAGTTTGTATGCAGCATCTGCTGGTATCTATCAAAATAAACAAAGGCAAAACAGATCTTTACTTTAATCCTACATATGTAAAGAAAGTTACCTATGTAAAACAAGATTCAAGAAACTTAGAAGAGTACCATTATTAGGAATCCTAAGCCTTTCCCCTCACACTTACCTACTACCCAACCTTTCCCAATGTCTCCATCAAATCTGTGACTGTATCTTCTCTGCAACTTCTGTCTTGCTATGAAAACATCTAAAGCTGGGTGACCCTGTTCTCACCTGTTTCGCTTCGTGCCCCAAACTATGTCACCAGGAGACATATGGAGCGTGTGTGTGTGGCTGTCTGGTGTAATTTCCATCACAAACACTAGGGAAAGAAAACTCCTCATATTATAACCCCAGATGCAAAATATCATAGATTTATGTGAATCACGGCCAAGAACAGTGCAAACGTTTCATCAGGACCCTGAGCTTTAGAAGTTTGCTACATAGTGATTTTTCTGCCACAGAACCACATTCTTAACATAGTCTCAACATCTAGCCCACAGTCACAATAACCTTGAAAGGAGGAACAGATTATGAATACATAACTACAGCCTTGCTGTTACAGTTAACTGTGCTACAATAAAAGCATTCCCTTAAATCAAAAATACCTAACGTTTATGACTCTCCCTCCTACTCCCAGACTACCAGTTCCCTTAGTAAGGGCTCAAGAGCCATACTGTGATGCCCCATCTGTCAGCAAACTCTGTATTTGTCTGATCATCCCCTGCCAGAAAAGAACAATGGGAAAATAATATTCCTTAATAATTCACTCCTTCCACAGCTCTCTCAGATCACTCTCCAGAGATCCCACTAGCCAGCAAGTCCACATGAGATATTCTAGCAAGCCAAACATTTAACCAAGCCTGTTTGTTCTTGGGCAAGTGGTAAACAGGTAGTTTTCCCGTGTTTCCTAAAAGGAAGAAGAAAGGTCTGGGAAGAAAACTACCTCTTTCCCAAAGTGAAATTATGATGCAGAGGAAAAAGATCTTGGGTATACAGTCCCCATTTTTATGGGTGTCATCATTATGACAACAACTTACTGTAGCCAATTTGCGATATTTATTTCAGCGATAGAAGTGACAGTCATATGGCAAACAGAAAAATCAATTTTAAGTGTAGTGTCTGCAGCAATACTTTTCTATTCTTCACAGCACAGTTCTCCTACGAGGCAAGCTAAACAGATCAAGAATGGTGATCTAGATGGAAATTCACCCAGTCCATGGTAGATTTGGATTAATGTCTTACTGAGAGCATTCAGACGTCTTTCCTTTGTTCTGATAGTCCATTATACACTGAATAAGATGATTATTTTCATCCAACATCTGAAACGATAAAGAAGAATTTTGCAGTAAGTATCATGAAGGAACTGAAGATAAATTTGAGCCTCGCTCCTCAGAGTTTTTAAAAACAAAAAAGAAAAGTAGTATTCCAGAAAGTTCTACATTAATAATTTATAGAACACTCTCTTGCTCCCATCTCCCTGCACCCTCCAACTAGTTTTACAGCTTTCAGTTTAAGGGTTTCAAGCCACTATTATAGCTACATTTGTGAGGCTTCCCATTCAAATACCAATGCTTGTTATACACTAAGTTCTTACAAAGTTTTCAAAGCCTTGCATTTCTTCATTTGATCTCTACCAAGAAGCTTACTTAAGAACTCATGCTCCAAATTTCCTCTCGCCTTATAAACACATCTGTTCATAAATTTAATAATAAAAGGTATTGAAATTGCTATTGATAGAGACTGAGCTTACCAGACAGGTTTGTTTTAAGGAAATGCATTCGAAAGCTAGGCCATATTTACAATAAGAATCTCTAATTAAACTGCACTTTATAAATATTCTGTATAATGGGCACAATAGATCTACTATAGAAATAGGTACCAAGACTTTTTTTCTTCCAACTAACCCATCTCTATGAAAAGGGTATGGAGTCAGAAGCCTCGTGCAGCCTACTCAGGACTTCTATTCATGTAAGAATGAGCCAAACAGACATATCTTCCTAAACGCAAACCAGTAATTCACCAGAACTGACTAGAACCATCACTGAGCAATTATTTTGCCTGAAATTGCTAGATCTGGAAACACTGTCATTAAGCACTAAATACAGACAGGACTGCAGTATTTTGAGTTACTGTCTGACCCTCAGAAACTACGTACAACTGTAGCTGCACACTCAGAGGATGATCATGCACACGCAGCTACACACAGTTCACATGTACTAACATCAAGTTTTATAAGAAACACGGTGGCCATTTTCAACAGAAAAAAATAAGGAAAAAGGAGCTAATATCTTTGATACCAAAGTCTCATACAGCACTTGCCAAGGAAACCTTGAGGCAAGCTCTCGTCAAAATGTCTCCCACCTTCCAGAGGAAGGCGGCAGACACTTAAAACAGGTAGATCTTCAGACTGCCAGTTAGATGCATTCTTCACTGTCGCGATGTAAGCTGCACATCTTTGGGGGTTAAAAAAAGGAATGCTAGGCCCAAGAGGAAAGTAAATGGAGAAGGAATACAACTGTATTCTAGATGGGGCTGCAGGCACTGTTTTACACAAGTTCGATTGAGCAGTTGCTGATAGAAAATTGAAATAGTTCTTTGAAAGAGTTATAAACACCTACCATCAAAAGAGAATTTAGTTTCCAGCTGGATGAAGACGCCTCCGGGGCTTCTGACAGCTTATGTACATTACAAAGATTCTTCAGCTTTAACTATACCAGTGTTTTGCCAGCACACCACCATCAAATTAATGGTTTGACTACAGCACAAGAAAAACTTAGTTGTCTGCATTCTCCATATGCACCCCAGTGACCTGAAGTCTCTACTGACTACCTTTAGGCAGCTTTCCACCCAGTAGGTATTTTTCACCCACACTTCCCATGCACTGACGACCTCTACGCTATCCTGGAGGTCTCCACCGTAACTCTGGGGTCGTCTTTGAGGTCCTGACCCCTGCAACACCTACCTTGTTGACACTCTCTCTTTACTAAATCGGAAGTGAGCTCGACCTACCCAAATGGCTCCTACCCAAAAAGCTTCTTGTAATCTGAAATCGGTTTGATTCACAGCTATTTACATTGGTAACAGTGTGAGTCTTTAGTTAAGTTTCTGAATACCAAGTTACCAGTCAACTTGAACACACTCCTCTGCTTCTGCCGACACAAAACATCGCAGATTATTACAAATCCCATACATGCTTTTCTTAGATTGCTTTAGCGAGTTAACTTGCTCCCTCCCACGTAAGCTTAAATGGAGTCGTTCGCAGCCGCTGTCATTGGCTCCAACCATGACGTTCTTCGTTAATAACACTTAAAAGTTTAGGGGCAGCCTCACTACCGGGCGGGCCGAGTTCGGGAAGCAGAGCCCGAAGCCAGGCAGCCTTCAGGAACGACTCGACGGCGCTCCGCCTCACAGACACCCCGCACAGGACGGGGTTACCCCGTCTCCTCCGTTTCCCCACCGTGCCAGGCCGAGTCCTTAAGGCTCAATTCACGCCCGCGGCCCCGGGAGCGCTCGGGGCAGCCGGGAGGGCCGCAAGGCCACCGGCCACCCCCCCACCTTCTCCCCAGCACTCCCCAACAAGTGCCGAGGCCGGGAAAGGCAGCGCAGCGAGCACGGCCCGGCCGCCATCAACCCCCCCGCCCGCCTCCACTTGCCCCGACAGGGCCTTGGCCCTCCGGAACGCCGCCGCCATCCCCTTCCCGGCACGGGGAAGGCCGGGCCCGTCCTCTCCTCACCTTCTGTATGGCGGCCGGCGTGATCTCGCCTTTCCCCCGCTGCCTCGGGGCCGCGAACGCCACAGACATGTCGGGCGGCTGCTGGGAGCGTCAGTCCGCCCGTCCGCCCGCCCGCTCACGCGCCCCGCGGAAGCAGCAGCGGCGGGAGGCGGACGCGATCCGGGAAGAACGCGGGGGGCGGGGGCGGCTGCCCAGCGGGACGGCCCATCCCCGTCCCGCCGGGGAAGGGTTAAGGAGGTACCGGCCGCTGTTTCCCCCTTTCCCACCCCCGGCGGGAGCCCCGAGGCGGCCGCGGCCGGCTGGCACCTCTCAGGCAAAACAACGGGACACCGAAAGTCGGCGCGGCGCCGTTCGAACGTGGCCTCCCCCCATCGCGCGACCTTCTCGGCTACCCCTTTCCCTCCGCCGCGTTGGTACGTTCCCACCCAACGCGCCTCAGCGCCGGACAGACAGCGAAGTGGTACGGCCGGCGGGGCGGGGGGGGATGGGAGTGCTGCGGTGCGCGCGTTACAGGGGAGGCGCTCCGGCTGTGCCGAGCGGCGCGCTCTCCTCCCCTCTCTACCCGCCGCGACAGTCGGTTGCAGCCGGGCAGCCTGCTCCGGCGGGACTGGGGGGAGGCACCTCACGCTGTGAGGCGGCGGCGGGCGGCCCTGGGCTTTTGCTGCGAGGTTGCGGCGTTTTCGGCCTGGCACGATCGGGCCTGCCCGTGAGGGGAGTTGGTAGTGATGGAACCGGTGCTAACCGGCGGGGAGAGCCGCCGCTGTGACGCTGTCGCCGTTTGCGGTGCCGCTCCTTCAGCGGCTGCCAGCGCTGACAGGTGGGGGAGCGGGGCGAAAAGAACAAACCGTGAAGAGAAAGTTGTGGGGGAGCAGCAGCAGCTGGTGTTGTGGGACCCCCGGCTCGCTGGTGTGGGGCGGCTTTCCCTTGCCGACCTGGGCGCCCGCCGCTTCCCTGTTGGTGAGAACGAAACGGAGCAAAGAGAAACGGCTACTGCTGCAACTTTAAATAAATTATAGAGGCTGAAAGTGCTAAAATCGGCCTTGATTTTTTTCAGTGCGGCCACTGGGGGGAATGTCCATTTTGCCAAAGGTCCTCCTGTACAAGTTGGCAAGTCTGAGACTCTTCTTTGAGAGAGTTTCAACGGGTAAAGTTGAAAATCCCCAGTTAAGCATTTTAAACCTGCTTTTACCGAGGCACGGCCCTGCTCAGCCTGCGTGCTTTCCAGTGCCATGCTGCAGGCTGTGAGTAATGTCTCTTTTTGCAAGCGGTGGCCTTTTGTAAACGAATTTCTGCTCCTGCAGTTGACAGAATCGTGCTGCTGTGGCTGATGGGACACTACTTGGTGACATGACACCACGCCACAAAATGTGAATCCTGTTCCTTTTGCTGGGTGCATTGCTTGCCCTGTTCTCAGCTGTTGCTGGCTGGAGTCCCTGGCTCTTCCCTCAAGCCCTAACCCTTTTGGTCACAGCACACATTTGTCAGTGGCATCCTTGGCCACCCCCTGGCTGTACAGCTGCTTCCCAACTGGCATGCTGCCTCTTCAGACTGTTTCTAGGCTGGCTCCTTTCCCCCGCCTCATGGAGATTGCTCTTCTTGGCTCTGCTGCCCTAGGATTGACTGTGACTGTCCATCACCCTCTGCTTTTTTTCCCTTGACGACCAGTTCCCAGGCTGCCGGCTCCAAGCTGTTCTTGCATTCCTACAGCATCCCTGTCTCCAAGGGCCCCCCACCTGTGCCTGATGCTCTCTGATACCAGAATGGTGCTGCTTCTGCCTTGTCTCTTCAGATTACACATGACTCTGAGCTGATGTGATGCTAATCTGGCTTGCTCTCCTCTCCAGAAAATGTCTCTGGCCCACTGTAGGTCATGCTAGGGAGGAGGAGTGATGCCAACATATCCATTAAGCTGTTTGTGTTTCTAACCATTTCACTCATCACCATTGTATCTGGGTCCATTTTTTGTACTAGTACAGGGTTTTTTTTGTCTCCCACACACTTCATCATAATGATCATCATCATCATCATCATCATCATCATTACTATCATACTCGTAGGAAACCAAAAGCAAAAAATGAAAGGGTTGAAGAAACCCATTTTTCCTAAAGTTGATAGACTTCATAGTGATGCGTGGTTATTATTTTATGTTCTTGAAGTGAACTCATAGGATAACTCTTGTAATAGCTCTGTGCTCAAATTGATACTAGTTATTAAAACAAACAATTCTAGGAATGAAGAATGCAAGACAACCTCGGCCAAATCAGTGTGTAATCAGAAAGGTACCATCTCCTAGACAGCTGCAAATAGAATGACAAGGACTTAACTTTTTCAGCAGAAGTACATGCTTGGCTCTGGAGAACCAGTGAGGTGCCTGAAGGTGTCCCAAGGGTGCAGGCATCTTAAGCAACTGGAGGGCAAACATGTTCTCATGAAATACTCTCAACACTGGGAATTCCGCAAAATGTTGTTCTCTTCCCACAAGTATAACTTGTCTTGTTCTCATCCCCTGGCTACCCAACCACTGTTTATAAAATATTTTGCATCGGGGTGTCTTGGGGATCACAGCGTTTGAGACAATGTGCGTTAGATGTCATCCACATAAACACTGCTTTTAAGATCTGAACGTTCCATCATATTCTCTCATGTTTTCAGGTTGGTTTTGAGTAGAGGAGAAAAACAGGCTTGCGGGATGACACAGGTGAGGAGCCGTAAAATGAAAGGAATAATTACCCACTGTATTTCCCAAATGTAGTCCAAATTAAATGTGAGAAACTTTTTAGTATATTCCTATTTCCATGCATAATATGGGAGAACAATGTTTGGAATTCATCTGTTTTTAGAGGAAGATACACGCATAAGATCATTCATTCATAATAACTAAAACCATCTCTTTTGCCTAATTCTGTCGGATGATTAAATCCATTTATTCCCTTTTGTCATGATTTTTCATTCATATGTTTAAAATTTAGGACTTCTGTATTCATAAATAGCAACAGAGCTAAAGAAACGTTGAAAAAAGAGTCTGCAGCTCTGTTTTTTTACCATGGAAAGGGAAATTCACACTCAAAATCAACATTTAAATAATGGCACAGATGCATACAAGCAGGGAAATAGATAGCTACAATGGAAATGTGCCACATGTCCCAGAACACATAACCACAACAGGGCGTCTCTTTTATGACTTTCTTAATGCACTGCAATATGCCTAGATATCAAAGGACATATGGTATATTTTCTCTTTAATTGCACATTTCTTTGCTCTTGTGAGTTACTCGCAACCTTAACATTATTTAATTGTAATTTAGATGCATAAATCTAGATCATCACTGAGAGTTTCAAATGCAAATATGTTTCAATCAGATCTTCTTCCACCTCTGTTCCAACTTTTGTCAGTGTTGTGCCTTTTTTGTTGATGTGCATTTGAGTATGTCATATTTTTTGGAACAAAAAGAATGCAGACAAAGGATAGGTCCTTTTCTGAAAGTTGTTTTCCCCAGGTTTCCAACTCATGTTTCTCAGTAACAAATAGTAGGTAAAGATATAGTACCTGAGCCTGGGGTCTGGCAAGTGTTAACATTTAGTTTCTAGAGAAGCTATACGTTTGAAATGAAGTGCTAACAGTAGAGCGATTTTCGTCATCTCAGGATTGTGTCAAAATTCCCCATTGCAGAGGAATTCATTTAGTTTTGGAGAAAACTCTAATATTTTTAGTGATCCAGTCTTCCGACAATTCTGAGAAAAAATGTCAGTTTCTGTCTGTATTTTCTGCCATTTTATTATCTAAACTTCCATCAATTCTCTGGAATAGGAGAGATAAGTAAGAGAAGAAATCTGCAGACATTCCCATCCACAAGCCGCAAAATACAGAATGCTGATTCATCATCATTTTCAAATTTACATCTAAAATTAAAATTTCAAACTTGGAATTTATGAAGCTGTATGTACAGGAAAGAGGACAGGAAAGAATTTTATGGTAGCACCATCTGCTTAAACCTGCTTGACTAAAGGTCTTGGTATCAAAAGTTGAGAATGATTCCTGAGAGTTAGACTGGCTGTTTCTCAGACAAAGCCTTTAACATGTTGGTGACAGCACCTCATTTTGTGCTTTCTGTTCGAATTGACAAAAAAAACTCCACTTTCTTTACGTACGGTAAGTATGACAGCTCAGAATCTACTGCTAATATGATGGCATGGTGAATTTGAGACTCCTTTTCAGGATGGATTACTTTTTCATCTTGCAATTTAAAAAAAAAGTGGGGGGGGGATGTTTATGCATGTGTTTTGTAACATCAGCAATACAACCAGGTAACAGTTAGAGCAGATCCCAAGGAAGGAGAGTCTTTTGGTAGATGATGAAGGAAGATAGCAAAAGGAAGAAATGCTGGTTTTGGTTTAGTATTTCCTCACTAACTGAACTTGGTGTGATCTCGTAACTTTGGTGGGATTTTCTACGTGCCCAGTCTCTGTGTTAATTCCTTTTGTTGCAAAATGGTGCTTGCCTATATAAATGGTTGAGTCTTGAAAACAGGTCCAGTTCTGCTTATTTAATAAATGGTAATTTGTTATCAAAATACACAACAATATCAGAGTGTTGGTAGGGTAAATGGTGCTTTTTGCTTCCTAGAAGAGATCGCACTAACAGGATAAATTTGTCTTGAATTTATTCTGTCAGCTTCCTGTCTGTTTTTGATTTTTTTTTCAATTTGCTCATTTATATTCTGCACTGGCTATTATAGAGAATGTTAATAAGAAGTAGCACCTGAAATGCAAGCCTGTATGTTCTGGTGTAAAGTGAAGTACCCAAACAGCACTGCACGCTGCATGGATATTGGTGGCTCTGCCATGTTCCAGAGGGGCAATAAGAAAACTCAGAAAAAAAATCTTTGGG